>NC_045961.1:78680246-78875097 GCF_010909765.2 Amblyraja radiata | reverse complement strand
TGAGCGAGTGTAAGTGTGTGAGTGTATCTGTGTATGAGGTGGAGGGTGTATGTATGTGTGTATGTGTGAGTGTGTGCATGTGTATGTGTGTATGTGTGAGTGTGTGCGTGTGTGTGTATGTGTGTATGTATGTGTGTGTGTGTGTATTGGAATTGGTGGAGAGGTGTTGGGGGACCAGCCCTCCCGTGTGAAGCTGGGACCCAATGGGTCCCACTTTGTCTAATATATATATATATATATATATATATATATATATATATATATATATATATATATATATATATATATATATAAAGGTGAAGCAAATTATTTGTGCAGCCTCTTTAGGGAAGAATATTATGTAAATTAGTGTGAAATGGTGGATCAAAAGGAATACATGCTCCTTTTGCTGAGTTGATTATTGGGCATATGGATTATTATGCACCACTTGAAGGATAAGAATCATAAAATTACAATGAATGGCTTCGTCTCTTCATAATTCAAGGCAGATCATAATTGGATTGTAACCATTTGCTTCATGATTCCTTGGTACATTTCTCAATATGTTGTCAATATTTCAATCTGATACATGGAGCCTGTCAAGGTCTGCACACGTAGATCTTGGATACAATATATTCTTTGGTAAAATTAGCATTATTACATTGTAGTGTTAAGATCTATACTTAATACAATTGTGCAATGAAACCATGCTTCCCACTAGTATTTCTCATTGGAATTGAAGATGATTAAACTAATTGTTACAGAAATTTGTGTGAATTTTTCCTGATACATTTATGCACAGGTAATATTGAAGGGAAAGATTGAGGCATTGATTTTATTGAGGCATTCATTTGAAAATAACTAATGCTATTATTTTACATGGAAAATAATGACATTTACCACTATTCTCATTCATTTTGTTATAATTTTCTTTAAAAATGTATCGGCTTTTTGCAATTCATAACACAACTGATCAAAAAAGTGTAATTGGAACATCCTAGACCAAATAAGTATATGTATATCAACTAATGTTATATACAGTTTCATCATAACTTCCCCAGAATTTGCTTTTATTTATTCAATTTTTGGATTCTGGGTGTCCCTCATAAAGTAGCATTTATTTCACTACTTAAAAACGTTTGTGAACTGTCTACTTAAACTGCTGCAGACCTTAGAGTCATAAATTCATAGGGTTATGCATCATGGAAATAGGCCTTTTGCCTAACTCGTCCATGCCAACCAAGATGCCCATCTATGCTCGTACTATTTTCCCGCATATATACCTCTCTAGACATTTCTTATCCAAACACCTCTTTAAAATGATGTTATTTTCTCAACTGCTTTCTCCATATCCCATACCACCCTCTCTGAGAAAAAGTGACCCCTCAGGTTCATATTAACTCTTTCACCTCTTACTATAAACCTATGTCCTCTTGTTCTTGATTCCTCTACCCTGGAAAAAAGGCAAGGTGCACCTACCCTGTTTATGCCGCTCATGGGGGAGAAGGCAGGAGAACGTGGTTAAGAGGGAAGGTTAGATCAGCCAGGATTGAATTGCCGAGTAGACTTGATGGGCTGAATGACCTAATTCTGTTCCTTTCACTTCTAAACTTATGAACATGAAATCTTTGCTGCACTATTTCCAGCTTAATGTCATATTTCCTGTATCAGAGGAACTGAACAAAATAATCCGACGTTTTATGCAACCGATGAGGAAACTCCCACAGTTGCGTAGGGTGTTTCAGGTTTTAATTCCAGCAATGACAATGTAATAGAGATATATTTGAGACTCAGGATAACGTGTGACTCGGCAGGCTGCAGTGTTGCCAAGCACTTGTTGCACTTTTACGCCTTGTTAGTAGAGGTTGCAGGTTTGGAAGATACTGCTGGAGTGGCCTTGATGAATAATTACAGTGCGTTTTGTGGTTGTGCATACTCTAGTTTGTTGATGATGGAGGGAATGAATATTAAGGGCGACGGATGAGTTGCCATTTAAGCAGACTGTTTTGTCCTGACCTGGTGAGTGTCATTAGAGTTGCAATTGTCCAGCAACCTTCTATTGTGCCTCCTGACAAGTGTATTGTAGGTGATGAAAAGGCTTTGTGTTGGAAGGTGAATCACAGGACATTCAATCTGTACCCAACTCTTAGAACACTGTGGCTGGTCCAGCTGAATTTTTGGTTAACAGCAATTTACAGGATTGTGATGGTGGAGCACCCGGTAATGATATTGCCATCGAATGTCAAGAGTAGGTGATTGGACTCTCTTTTATTGGAGATGGTCATTGTTTGCTACTTTTATGGCACAAATGTTATTTGACATTCATCAGTTGATCATTAACTTCTTTATTGGCTGAAGAATTGCAAAAGGAATTGATCATTGTGAATCATCTGCAAATATTCAATGGGATCTTGTGATTGAAGAAAGGTCATCGATGAAGCAACTGAAGATGGTTCAGCAAAGGATACTATCATAAGGAACTCCGACTGTTATTTCCTGGGACTGGAATGAATGACCATCGAAAATTATAATCATTTAATGTTAAGACAGATTGAGATGATAATGAGCATGCATACTGACCTCCAGCAAAACATTTTATAGAAACAGGGGTGAGAAAGGATCAAATACCAGATATTGAAGATATAGATTCAATTTCAGCTGCTCTCTCTCTCTCAGCATGCTGATCATGCTTATGTTCATTTCTCAGAATTGGTTCAGAAATTTCAATCTGTTGGATGTATAGATTTGAAAAAAATGGTAAGATTAAATGAGAACTTACCAGTTTGAAGTTTGATCTTTATTTTATGAGGAGTAACGTTGAGGGATTACGTGAAGACCCCCCGTCCAGTACGCATGCGTGTCAATCTTCAAAGCAGCGGTGTGAAATCACAGATAACAGTTATTGAACTGAACATAGTAAGATAAGAGAACCATAATACCAGTTGAACTTTATGATAGAGGGCTGGGAGCGGAGGGCACGTAATCCCTCAACGTTACTCCTCATAAAATAAAGATCAAACTTCAAACTGGTAAGTTCTCGTTTAATCTTACTATTTTACTTTGGAGTCACGTGAGTGACTACGTGAAGATTTTAAAGCTCTGTGATTTCATGCCGTGGAACCGAGTCCAGGCGTCATACACTGCATCAGTAGGCCAATGATGAGTGAACATTAAGAATGCATTCAGACATGACATAGATATAGACATGTTGATGCTATTAATGAATAATAGTGGCAATAGTAACCTCCCTCAACCTGGAGGAAGTATAAACCATACCTAACATAGAGTTGGAAAATACCCCTGATCTGGCAATAGGTTTATTCTGAATATTTGGACAGTTCAATAGTTTGACCATCCTGCAACCGCTAGGATGTGGTCCATCCCTGCTGCTGAGGTATAGTGGAGTGAGAATCAATGTCAATGTACACTCCTGTATATGCCAGACCCATATAACCATCTGGAGAAGGTTCGTAGTGATTCCTTCTAACAAGATTTTATGTAATTAATAATATTGCTGTCAGTCTATAAGGCTCTTAGGAACCTTGACATACTGGTGTAGATGCGTGATCACACGCAACCCAAGGTCCATGGGATATGCAACATCTAGTTTGGTCTTGTGTCCCTGTCTAATCTGCTTGATTAATCATAAACAAAACATGTTATTATAGCCCGCAGATATGATCATCCTATCCAGTGTTGCAATGACTGGACCCATAGCGCTGTACTCAGTGCCATGGCATAATCACTAGTACATGAATATGACCATGGACAGGGATGTTGCTGGTGCCCATCGGTGAAGTGACGTAGTACAATGTTAACAACCCATATCACTGCGTCCCTAAGCCTGGGAGGTTTTAAGCTGATGATACCTTCATATTCTGGATATCAGAGGGTGAGACCGGACAGAGTGGTTTATGTACTCCTCAGGCAAATGATGAGGAGGTACTTAAGGCACAGGAATGGAATAGTAACTTAATGTTATAATCCCATAAAACTGAATTTTAATGTGTCAGTCATCCGTGCCGAGTTAAACGTAAGGAAGCATAAACAATGCTTCCCATCTCCTATGCAGATAGCTGCTATTTGGTGCTATCCCTGCAATCTGTAGTGAGCACTCTTAATGCTTATGGTTTGACAACCCGAGCCGCAGAAACGATCTCTCAGAGTCTGTAAGTCTATGAATTGATTATATCATGCAGAGGATGGTTTCAACATCACAACTGAACCAGCATCTTTTTATCCGGAATTAACCATGTAAGGTTTTATGTTCATTCTTCGCCTCAGCAGGAGCCATAGGTATATAACCCAGGCAGGCACTATGAAAACCCGGAAGCGGGAATCTTGCTGAATTTTGCAAGACCCGTTTATTGAGGCCAAATGGAGGAAGGCATAAAAGAACATTCCTTCCTAGTGTAGCGAGAATGCACCCTTCGTCACTGTATGCCTCGTTCACTGTTGATTGAAACTGGATGCAAGCAACTCAATAGTTAGTGTTCTATCAATCCACATTGTCATTAAATACTTTGTGATCACACATTCATTCTGTGTTGTCATTGATTTTGCATAATAATACACCAGTGCTAAATGCGGTTTGGTAAAACTATCACCGGATACTTTGATTTGATTGTACCTTTGTGATTAACATATGCCACCACCAAAGTATATCACCTTGGACTTGTGCATGCCATATATGCATATCCACACACCCTTTAATACACAGAATGCACCTGGTGTCCATTGGCAGTTGATACCATGACTGAACACTTGATAACTCATGCTAATCCCATCTGCCTCCGTAACTAGAGATGGTATTAGTAAATTACCCATCTTTGGGCAATAGCATCAGTTTGGAAATGACTGAAGATTTACGGATAAGAGGTTTTAGTGGAGCAAAGCTGTCCATCATTGTGACTTTTATTGTTTCAGCTACAAAATAGCAGAGGTCTAATTTTTTGTCTCAGAGCTGATTCCAGACCAATAAATGGATGATTGTATCCCAATAATCAATAGTTTCAGTTGGTATCAACTTAATTTAAATTTAACTGGACGGGTGAGAACCAATTCCTCAAATATAGCTATGTGGCTGATAAGGCTAATTTAATAAAATACAGTATGTTCAATATCATCCAGATTGGCCATGCTACTTATTTGTTAGCTCTGTGCAGCCGAAGCACTGATAGTAATGAGTTGGTAAATAATCTGGAAACTGGAGTTAGCCCATTTTGCAACGCTACTGAGTGTATCGTTGCCTCATCCAGTTAAATTTCAAATATCTTCAACCCTGTGAGTGGAAATGATCACATGGAAGTTATTCAGAAAAGTCTATACTGCACATGCGGGTTGAGGCTGTCGACAATGATCAGCCCACATCCCATTCTTTTGAGCCTTGTCTTGAAAGGCAACTCCAACCATACCTGTGTGCAGTATAAACTAATCTAGTGTTATCCCAAACCAGTGTAAATATTCAAACCAGTTTAATATTACCAACTTGTATCTGTGACAGGAGACATCATCGATGTGGTTCCATACCCTTATCCGAATGGGAGGACTTATGCAACCCGACCCAGGAGCTGCCTCAAACATGTGTGCATGATTTTACATCTGCTCCTGGGAGGTAGAGGAGCTCGAGTACGAGGTTGGCGCATCTTCCAGGAAGGTGGTTCTGGGCTGTGGCCTAAAAAAGACCTTTGTCCTGGTTGTACGGCCTTCAAGCTTTCACCAGCTTCAGTTCATCGTGGTTTGCTGGTGGGTGCGTAGGGGTGCTGCCGTCGAAGATGTGAGGTCTTGCGTGATGATGTGGCCTTCCTGAACCCGATGGCCACTCGTCGAGCTCCTGCTGCTGGTAGTGTTGTTCCTGCATTCCCTGCACACTTGTGGTTTCTTCAGCCAACCCCCTGTCTTCAGAGTCAGCCCAGAAGTTACTCCTAATGCTCCCCTCTGTCGAGGGAGATGCATTATGCAGCCCTCAATAGGACCCCCTGGTGACTAGACTCCAATGCCGGAGCATGTCACATTGGAGCTTCTGCTCCATCAACCGCTCCATGTGGGATATGCGATCACAGTTGCTCCCGCCGGCAGTGAGTCTTCACAGCCCGACTCGTCCGAGTCTTCAGCCTGTCCGACTTCTGCTTGGCTTTCCCACCAGTCTGAGGTGTCGATTCCGACTGTGTAGGTGCCAGGTCGGAGACTGCTGATCAATAGCGATCCAGGTGCAGTCTACAGCTGCTGACTGCCCGCAATTCCGCGGTCCTCCACAGTCAGTCTGGATGCGGTCCATTCCTGTAACATATTCTTACAAAATATCACAAAACGACCTTCGAGTAAGGAATTTACCTGCATGTCCTTTTTAAACCTTCTGCTGCGGGGCAATGCTCCTCCCGAGCCAGGTCTCATGGTCGTGGTTTGTTACAGTTGGGGTTCCTCTGTGGTCCTTTTAAAAACATTTCCATTGCGGGTTTTTTCTCCCTCAAGCTTTTTCTCCGCGGTCCCTTATAACAGGGCTTCTCCATGGTGTTCTCCAGTCGGGGCTTTGTTTCCCCCCCCCCCCCCGATCTGGGTATCCCCGCAGAAACTGCAGCCGGGATATCCCCGCGGACCCTAAAAAAGGGATAGCCGCGATTTACAAAGTCGGGGGGGGGGGGGGGGGGGGTATATATGAAGCCGCTGGTTTAACTGCCTGCGGCACAGTAGGTGACTTACTGCTGTCCGCTCCTCGCATCCCGCAGTCTACGGAGCGGGTTCTCCGGTACCAATATGAAGCCGCTGGCACCACCGCCAACGGCTCGAAGGCGAATCCACCGCTGTCCGGATGCTCCCCGCTTCCCGCGGTCTCCCGAGCGGGTTCTCCACCAATATGAAGCCTCTGGTTCTACTGCCAGCGGCTCAAAGGTGAATCCACCGTCGCTCGCTACCTGCATTCCGCGGTCTTCCGAGAGCCTAGGTCCGTGGGCGGGATTCCCCGTGACCGGGGTTCCCTGGAAGTTCAAGACTGGGGTTTCCCCTCCGTCCCGACTTTGCCCCGGACTTTTAGCAGGACCTCTAAGCAGAGGTTCCTGCAAGAAGATTTAAACCTGAAAGTTAAAAAAAAACTTACCTCAGGTCTGTTGCTGGCAGGAGAATCACGTTCACCCTGCCAGTCGTCACGCAATGCGATAGACGATATGACACGCATGCGTACAGGACGGGGTCTTCACGTGACTCCGAAGTAAAATAGTAAGATTAAACGAGAACTTACCAGTTTGAAGTTTGATCTGTATTTTATGAGGAGTTACGATGAGGGATTACGTGAAGAACCCCGCCGGGACGCATGCGTGTCATTCTTCAAAGCAGCGGTGTGAAATCACAGATAACTGTAATGACTAAACATAGTAAGATTAGAGAAGAGATACCAGTTAAGTATATGATCAGGGTGGGAGCGGAGGGCACGTAATCCCTCATCGTAACTCCTCATAAAATGCAGATCAAACTTCAAACTGGTAAGTTCTCGTTTAATCTTACTATTTTACTTCGGAGTCACGTGAGTGACTACGTGAAGATTTTAAAGCTCTGTGATTTCATGCCATGGAAACGAGTCCATGCATCACGTCTGCCTTGACTGTGGGAGGAATTGTGTTAACATAATTTGGACATGAATTTGACATTGAAATCATAAAATAACACAAATTTATAACCCCTTTTTATGGGTTTAAATTAATTTACAGAACTTAAAATTGTTTCTGCAAACGTTCCAGGTTTCATTACTGGTTTATTATAAAATAATTGGAATGTTTTCCCTTCCAGACCATCCTGCTGCCTTGAGGATTTGGTCCATTGGTACATCCAACTGTATTGCTGCCGATGTAGCTGCAGCCCTGGTGGAAAGAGATTGTAAAATATTAGTATCCACCCCAGCCTGTGTTAGCACCTGTTTCAGCCATCTTGAGATGGTCTGGACCGTCACTCTTGGTGTGATTGCTAGTGGCTGACCAAAATGTGCCTTTTCATTGCCCCTTAGGATATTCGTTTTCTCCATGTATAACGACAGATGTCTTACTATACACAGACGGTCATCTGTTGGGTATGACCTAATTGTATATTGAGGCCTGCTGATCCCTTTCTGTTCTGCTTACTAACTCATAAATATGAAACATAATATTTTCTGTTGAGGAAGTCATGTTGTCCAGTTTAGTTTTTGCAGTGACTGTATCCTCTGTGCCGTGACCAATACCATTAGCATGACTGTTTTAATGTCAGTCTGTGTAGGGACAGAACTGTTGCTGGAGACCAATTCCTGAGCATCTTTAGGATTATTCTTACATCCCATATTTGGGAGTATCTGGTTCTTGGGGTTAGTATTAAAAATTCCCCTCAGTGGGTGAGTCCCAACAGTGTAATGCTCTGTCCCCTGCCATAGGTAAGTCGATAGGGCACTTCTGGCGCAGTTGATGGCACTGTAACTGAGCCCCTCATCATAGTGGAGGCCTGCCAGATATTCCAGAACAGATGGGATGTTCATGTCTCTGATACCATGTTTGATACCACTGGGAACCATGGTTGTGTAGGCCAATCGGGTACTACCAATACCAGATGCAGAGTCTTGTTGTATTTCCTTAATACCTGACTGATGAGGCAGGAAAAGGAGGGAATGCGTAAATAAACAATTCCCCCCCCCCCCCCCCCCCCCCCCCCCCAATGCAGCGAAAATGCATCTGTCGCCTCTGCCCCAGGGTCTGGTTCCCATGAAACATAATTTGATAACTGGTGGTTAAGTCTGGATGTGAATACATCGATATCTGGTGTTCCATATTTGCTGTGATATCAGCAAATACTATTTTATTCAACATCCATTTGGTGTTTTCATTAAATTTGCGTGACCTGGTGTCTGCCACTGAATTTAGTCTTCCTGGTAGGTAAGTGGCTGATATCCAAATATCTCTCTGGATACACCATTGCCAAATTGTATAGCCAGATTGTCACATGATGTCGATTTGTTTGAACCCTGTGGTCAATGTATGCTACCACGGTGGTATTGGTATTGGTGGCTCCCCACCCAAGTGCACTGGCATCAGTTTGTAGTACCATGGAAGGGTTACTGACAATGATTGGATTGGAACAAAGCCAGATGTTATCTATCCACCATTTTAGTTCCATTTTAGCTTGATTGGTAGTTTCACAGATCTGTCAAAGTGACCTGCATAATTTAGAGTGCTTGTATTTTGCTCTCTGTAAGTTTTGGTAATATAGAGGTCCAAATTGTGTGGCTGGAAAGGCAGCCATCATTATGCCAATTACTTTTGCTACCAATCTGATGGATGGTTTGCTGATGTCAGTGAGGTTATTGCAAGCCTCTATTAAATCTCTAGCCTTTCCCTTAGGCAGAGTCACCGACATGTGAACTGAGTCAATGGTGAAACCCCAGATAGTCCATAGTAGTGGAAGGCGTTAGTTTAGATTTAACTGGATGAAAAATGAATCCCAGTTTTCCAAATAACTTTTTTGTGGCTGTTAGTTTGTTTGGCCAATTACAAAGTTTTGCCCACAATGAGTATGTCATCAAAATATGCCATGACCATGTGTATACGTTTCCGTAGAAACGCTAGGGCTGGTTTCAAAATTTTTGTGAAACAGCCTGGGGCTGATGATAACCCATTTGGCAGTGCTTTATACTGTCAGAGTTGGCCCATCCAGTTGAATTTTAAGTAACATCTGTGGTCACCTCGTATAGGTACTGAATAGTAAGCATCTTTTAAATCGATGCTGGCCATTGAAGTAACCTTTGGAAATTAATTGTTAAGCAGTAACAAAGGTATCTATTTTGTCAGATCTATGATGATGCGATAACCATCATCTTTTTTGTTTTTGATAAATATATTGGACACGAATTCTAATGGTTCGTGTTGAGTTTTCTCAATTACACCTTTTATGTAAAGCCGCTTCAGTTCAGCTTGCGCCTTTGATTTTCCTTTATCAGAAGGCACGAACATTCGGTTCAGTATATGTTGAACTGGAGGGCTGCACTTGTGTATAAACTCTATTGTATATCCCTGGATACTGCTTTAGATGTAAGTATCGGTTGTTATCATGCTCCATGCATTCAGAAAAGAGTGTAATCTCCACCCAATCTCCGTGCTCCCTGTATATTGTAGGGAACCAGACCCACCTTCCTCCACAGTTACCAGTGGCAGGTTTACTTTTTGTAGGTTCTTCGCTGCTGTTGTCGCGCTGGGTCTGGATTTTTGGTTTGGTTGGCGTTGGAGGTCTTTGGGTACCGGACCTTCGAGCTTTCACCAGTTCTGCTGGTGGGTGCGTGGGGGTGCTGTCTTTGGCCGTAGTGGGTTCCAGTAGGTTATCTTGTTCCTGCACCCCCTGCACACTTGTCTTTCCTTCTGTGGACCCCTCTTCCAGGTCAGCCCAGAACTGACCCGCAGTGCTCCCCTCTGATGAGGTAGAAGCACTGTGCAGCCCTTCAAGAGGTACTGCTGTGGGTTTATCATAGGGCCCACAGTGACACGACTCCATCTCCCGGAGTCTGTCACGTTGGAGCAAAGCTCCATACACCGCTCCATCCGGCTCCAGCGCTCTCGGGCGTTGGCCGCCCGCATTTGTTCAAAGTCGGACTCCTCTGAGTCCACGACCTTGTTTGTTTTGTGTCTAGCCTTTCCGCCCGGCTGCGTGGATCTGGCCGGTGCAGAGGCGACATCGGGCACAGCTGATCCCACTATCGGTGATCCGAATGCCGCTGGCTGCTGCTGGCTGCCCGCTGCTCCGCGGTCCTCCTTCTCCAGCTTTGTCCTTACTGCCCTTCCGTGGATTGGATATGGCCGGTGTGGAGGCGACATCGGGCACAGCTGATCCCATCTAGCCGACCAGCTTTGTCGCAGCCCGTTGGTTTCTCCACCTGCAATCAGCATGGTAAAAACACAAAAAAGACCGCAGCTCTTACCTGCAGGTCCAGGTTAAAATTGTCGCTACGGGTGAACGTCGTTCCACCCCGTCTGCTGCCGTTATTGACTTGTCCAAAAGTCAACGGCCCCATTTACATAATCTCCCGCCCGGCCGTGGTGTTCTGGCCGGCGCGGGACCAAAAGTCGGCACAGCTGATCCCTTACGGGGCTTGTGCCTTCAGCTGCTGCTGGCTCCCGCAACTTCGCGGTCTTCCCCAGCCAGCTTCCTAGCAGCACTTGTGGACACTATTTTGTCCAGCTTCCCCCCCTGTGAAACCAGCGAGGGGAACATTAGTTTTGCTTCCCTTTCCCGCCCGGCCCGGTGCGGGAGGGAGTCGGGAGCGAAAGTCGGGCACAGCTGTTCCCATTACGGGAGATTAGCGTGCCTTTGGCTGCTGCTGCCGGCTGCCCGCAACTCCGCGGTCCTCCCTAGCCAGCTTCACTAGCAGCACTTGTGGACACTGCTTTGTCCAGCTTCCTCTCCTGTGAAAAAACCAGCGCGGGGAACATTAGTTTTTGCTTCCCTCTCCCGCCCGGCCGGGCCCGGTGCGGGCGCGAGTCGGGAGCGAAAGTCGGGCACAGCTGTTCCCATTACGGGAGATTAGCGTGCCTTTGGCTGCTGCTGCCGGCTGCCCGCAACTTCGCGGTTCTCCCCGCCAGCTCTCCCACTGCCTTCATGGATCCGGTCCATGTCTCCACCTAAAAGGTAAGTGGAAGGAACGCAGAGTCTTCTTACCTGCTGTTCCCGACTTTCAAATTCTGGAACGCAGAGTCTCCTTACCTGCTGTTCCTGGCTTTCAAATTTTGCCGCTAGGGGAACGCCGTTCCCCCTTGCTGTGACTTGTTGCAATGCGTGTAGCGATATGACATGCATGCGTCCTGGCGGGGTTCTTCACGTAGTCACTCACGTGACTCCGAAGTAAAATCCTAATTTTATGAACACAATCACCAATGCCCAAAAAATGTTGAAATTCATTGTATGATTTTGCTAATGTCCATGTTTTCAGAATGTTCATTGATCCTTCATTTCTCTAATACGTTGGGAATTTTCCCCACAGCCCCAAAATGTTCTTTCAACAACAATTTATATAATATTGCATTTATGTAATATCTTTAAATATTCCAGGGAATTCACAGGAATGTGATCAAACAATGTATACTGCTGAGTTACATAAAGTGCTATTCGGGCAAATGATCAAAAGCATAGTTGCAATGATTGGTTTTAGAGGGAGACCCTGAGAGCCGAAGGCATAGTTCACAAAGATGGTGATTATAATCAATGGTGCACCAGAAGCCAAAAGTGGAAGAACAGAGATTTCTCAGAGGGATGCAAGCATGGAGGAATCAAGAGCAAAGAGGAGGTATGAGGTGCATTGAGCAATTAAATATAACAAGTCTGCGAATATAAAACCTGAAGCATTGCTTGACTGAAGGCCTGGTTATGTCAGCAAGCACAGACTGGCTGAATGCACTAGAATGCGCATGGTACAGTTTATATTGAATGCCCTTGAGTTTATGCAAGATGGAAGTTGAGAAGCAATTCAGTGGAGAATTGGACTGTGCAATCTATTGTTAGCAATGGCAGGATTGTGATTCCTGCAGTTTCTGAGGCAGGGGAAGAATTGAATTTTGTTGCATAGGAAAAGGAGTTCAATGGTTTTTGTAGTGATGTTGAAGTTCGTCCAAGGATTGAATGTGGTGCTATTTACCAAGGGTCTTATCTATCCTCAGAGAGATTCTAGAGATTATGGTAGTATCCAATGACAATTCATAGTCAATGGATGAGGTGAAGAGCTTGTAGTGAGTGAATACTGGGACCCAACAGCATACATGTGGAAAATGATTGCTCATATAAAGTTGTCGAAAGGTAGCACATGTAAGGGCAGTAAGAAGGAGGGTCGAGAAGTCACCAGAGGTAACAGCAGTGAAGAGAAAGAAATATGATTAAGCATTTTTTTTATTAAGCCAAACTCATGGCGAATTATGTCTAGGCATGGGTTATAGATCTCTAGTTAGGTCAAATAATCAGGTCACTAAATTGAAAGATCAATTATAATTAATCCCCACTCACCCCACTCGCCCCACTCACCATCAACAACACCACAGTCACATTTGTGGAGTATTTTAAGTTCCTGGGAACCAACATCTCCAAGGACCTTAAGTGCCCCCCTACCATCGACTCCCCAGTCAAAAAGGCACAACAGAGGATGTACTTCCTACGACACCTGAGGAAGCACAATCTGCCACAGGCAATGATGGTCCAATTCTACACGGCCATCGTAGAGTTTGTTCTGGCCATCTCCATCATGGTCTGGTTTGGCTGAGCCACCAAGCACAACACCTGGAGGCTGCAGCGAATCATCCGATCAGCAGAGAAGGTTATTGGCTGCAACCTTCCCTCCATTGATGAACTGTACACTGCAAGGGCCAGGAAGCGAGCAGGCAAGATCATCTCTGACCCCTCTCACCCTGGCCACAAACTCTTTGAATCACTTCCCTCTGGAAGGCGACTCCGGTTTGTCAAAGCTGCCACAGCCAGACATAAAAACAGTTTTTATCCACGAGTAGTTGCTCTACTCAACAGCCAAAAATCTGTAGCCTCCTTTTGATCTGGTATTTTGTTGGTTCACATGCTTGATCAATGGTATTTTATCATTAATGTTTTATTATTATTAATGTTTAGTGTATTCTGAGTCATTGGTAACTGTCACTATATCAAAGGTTTTTTTTTATTGGTCACATTCACTTACACCTAGGCGTAGTGAAGTGAAATGCTTCTTGCCATTTTGCAGCACCTAAAGAAGGAATACAGACATAACATTAATAAGAGTTTTAATCATAAAGAACATCCCCCCACAATGGTTCCCATTATGAGGGAAGGCACAAAGTCCAGTCCCCAACCCCAGTTCACCCATAGTCGGGCCTATTGAGGCCTCCACAGTTGCCTCTACGGAGGCCCGATGTTCCAGGCCGTTCTCGCCGGGTGATGTTGCTCCGGCGTCGGGAGAGTCCTCTCAGCGGCTTGGGAACCATGGAATGGCCGCTTCCATACTGGAGGCCGCAGCTTCCGAAGCCAACAAGACCGCGCCGGTTGGAGCTCCACAACTGGCGATCTCATCTAGAGATCCCAGGCTCCCGGTGTAAAGTTCAGCACCGCCGCCCGCAGCTGGTCGCTCCACAGTCCCGCAGCTCCGCGATGTTTTCCTCAGCGATCTTCAGCTTGCCAGAGTTCCAGCGCGGCGACCCGGGCAAGGCATCGCCCGCTCCGCGATAGCGCTCCAGCACTGTGCCGCCGCCGAAGCCGAGGTTCTGGGCGATCCCCGACAGGAAACGCAGCTCCAAGCCCGCTGGTAGGCCGCGAGGACGGGTCGAAGCTGCAGCCCGGAGAAAAGCTGCCTCTCCGACCAGGTAGGGACCCTGAAAGGTAGTTTCCCCCCCCCCCCCCCCCCCCCCCCCCCACCCCCACATAAAAAAGTCTAGACCTCCAAACAAAACACTTAACTAACTAAAATAAAAATGAAAAGATGAAAAGACCGACAGCTGCTGGCTGGGCAGCCGTGCACAGGACAGCGCCCCCTATATGTCATGTTATTACTTGTGGGCAGAGCACCAAGGCAAATTCTTTGTTTGTGTTTGTGGCCAGGGTGAGAGGGATCAGAGATGATCTTGCCTGCTGTCCTGTGCATGGCTGCCCAGCCAGCAGCTGTCTGTCTTTTCATCTTTTTATTTTTATTTTAGTTAGTTAAAGTGTTTTGTTTGGAGGTCTAGACTTTTTTATGTGGGGGGAGGGGGTGTGGGGGGGGGGGGAAGGGGGAAACTACCTTTCAGGGTCCCTACCTGGTCGGAGAGGCAGCTTTTCTCCGGGCTGCAGCTTCAACCTGTCCTCGCGGCCTACCAGCGGGCCTGGAGCGCCGTTTCCTGTCTGGGACTGCCCAGAACCTCGGCTTCGGGGGCGGCACAGCGCTGGAGCGCTATCGCGGAGCGGGCGATGCCTTGCCTTGGTCGCCGCGCTGGAGCTCCGTTGAGCTGAAGATCGCTGAGGAAAACATCGCAGAGCTGCGGGACTGTGGAGCGACCAGCTGCGGGCGGCGGCGCTGAACTTTACACCGGGAGCCTGGGATCTCTAGATGAGATCGCCAGTTTTGGAGCTCCAACCGGCGCGGCATTGTTGGCTTCAGAAGCCGCGGCCTCCAGTATGGAAGCGGCCGTTCCAGGGTTCCCAAGCCGCTGAGAGGACTCTCCCGACGCCGGAGCAACATCACCCGGCGAGAATGGCCTGGAACATCGGGCCTCCATAGAGGCAACTGTGGAGGCCTCAATAGGCCCGACTATGGGTGAACTGGGGTTGTGGACTGGACTTTGTGCCTTCCCTCATAATGGGAACCATTGTGGGGGGATGTTCTTTATGTTTAAAACTCTTATTAATGTTATGTCTGTATTCCTTCTTTATGTGCTGCAAAATGGCAAGAAGCATTTCACTTCACTACACCTAGTTGTATGTGAATGTGACCAATAAAAAAAAAATACCTTTGATACCTTTGTATGTGAATACTTGGCCAATAGACTAAGCGGAGGTTGGGCAATCGTTTCGCCGAACACCTCCGCTCAGTCCGCAATAACCTACCTGAACTCCCGGTGGCTCAGCACTTCAACTCCCCCTCCCATTCCCAATCCGACCTCTCTGTCCTGGGTCTCGTCCATTGCCAGAGTGAGCTATACCGGAAATTGGAGGAACAGCACCTCATATTCCGCCTGGGTTGCTTGCGTCCAGAGGCATGAACATTGAATTCTCCCAATTTTGCTAGCCCTTGCTGTCTCCTCCTCTTCCTTAACCCTTGAGCTGTCTCCTCCTATCCCCCCCGCCCTCGGGCTCCTCCTCCTCCCTTTTTCCTTCCTTCTCCCCCCCCACCCTCCATCAGTCTGAAGAAGGGTTTCGGCCCGAAACGTCACCTATTTCCTTTGCTCCATAGATGCTGCTGCACTCGCTGAGTTTCTCCAGCATTTTTTTGTACCTTCGATCTACCAGCATCTGCAGTTCCTTCTTGAAAACTTACTTACTTACTTACTTACTTAATTTGCTCCATTCATACGTGTGAATGTTGTAATCTAAACCCACATCTGGGGCCGTCCGAAGAAGTGTCCTGACTGGAAACGTAATTTATCCATTTTCTCCAGTAATGATGCATGACCCATTGAGTTACTCCAGCACTTTAATAATAATAATAATAAATTTTATTTATGGGCGCCTTTCAAGAGTCTCAAGGACACCTTACAAAAATTTAGCAGGTAGAGGAAAAACATGTAAGGTGAATGAAATAAATAGTAGAGACATGACTAGTACACAAAGTAAAGACAGAATACAATTCAAAACACAATATGAGACAATTAATGCACAGATGAAAAGGGAGGGGGACGTGGGGCTAAGGATAGGCAGAGGTGAAGAGATGGGTCTTGAGGCGGGACTGGAAGATAGTGAGGGACACGGAATTGCGGATC
Organism: Amblyraja radiata; assembly: GCF_010909765.2. Taxonomy (NCBI): domain Eukaryota; kingdom Metazoa; phylum Chordata; class Chondrichthyes; order Rajiformes; family Rajidae; genus Amblyraja; species Amblyraja radiata. Next base: position 78,858,700 of record NC_045961.1, on the reverse strand, counting down.
AGTTGGGGGAGGGAGTTCCAGAGCCTGGGAGCTGCCCTGGAGAAGGCTCTGTCCTCAAAACTGCGGAGGTTGGACGTGGATGGAGAGGAGACCGGCTGATGTGGATCTGAGGGACCGTGAGGGTTGGTAGGGGGAGAGGAGGTCAGTGAGATATGGGGGGGCCAGATGGTGGAGGGCTTTGTAGGTGAGGATCAGGATTTTGTAGGTGATCCAGTGGGAGATGGGAAGCCAGTGAAGTTGTTTGAGGACTGGAGTGATGTGATGCCAGGATTTGGTGTGGGTGATGAGTCGGGCGGCTGCGTTCTGGACCAGTTGGAGTCGGTTGATGTAGGTGGAGCTGATGCCAAGGAGAAGTGAGTTGCAATAGTCCAGTCGGGAGGAGATGAAGGCATGGATGAGTCTTTCAGCAGCGGGAGGTGTGAGTGAGGGTCTGAGTTTGGCGATGTTGCGGAGATGAAAGAAGGAGGTTTTAATGACATGGCGGATGTGAGGCACAAGGGAGAGGGTGGAAACAAAGATCACGCCAAGGTTGCGGGCCTTGGGAGATGGGGAGACAGTGGTGCCGTCGATGGTGAGAGTGGGGTTATTGATTTTGCTGAGTATGGCTTTGGAGCCTATGAGGAGGAATTTTGTCTTATCGCTGTTGAGTTTGAGGAAGTTATGTTGCATCCAGGTTTTTATAGCTGACAAACAGGAGTTGATATGGGAGAGGGGGGGGTTGTGGGGCGATTTGGTGCCGAGGTAGATCTGGGTGTCATCAGCGAAACAGTGGAAGTCCAGGTTGAAGTGGCGGAGTATCTGACCAAGGGGGAGGATGTAGATGATGAAGAGGAGGAGGCCGAGTACGGAGCCTTGGGGAACGCCATGAGTGACTGTGGCTGTAGCAGAGGTGTGGTTGTGGAGAGAGATGAAGTGGGATCTGTTGGAAAGGTAGGAACGGAGCCAGCTGAGTGCAGAGCCTTCAATGCCGAGGTCTTTGAGTCTGGTGAGCAGGATGTTGTGGTTCACTGTATCGAAGGCTGCGCTCAGGTCGAGGAGGATGAGGATGTTGAGGGAACCAGTGTCAGCAGAGGTGAGGAGGTCGTTGAGGACTTTGAGGAGAGCAGTTTCTGTGCTATGGAGGGGGCGAAAGCCAGATTGGAGGGGTTCAAGTAGGTTATACGCAAGGAGGTGGGAATGAAGTTGCGACGCAACGATACGCTCCAGGGTTTTTGAAAGAAAGGGGAGGTTCGAGATTGGGCGGTAGTTAATGAGAGAGGAGGGATCAAGACCAGGTTTCTATAAGATTGGTGTGACAGCAGCAGTTTTGAAAGCAGAGGGGACAATTCCTTGGGACAATGAGGAGTTGAAGAGATTAGTGAGGTAGGGGCAGAGAACGGGGTGGCAGGACTTCAGCAGGGGAGTGGGGAGAGGGTCGAGGGAGCAGGTAGTGGGTTTGGAAGAACTGATGAGTTTGGAGATTTCAATAGGGGTGACCAGGTCAAACTGGGAGAGGAAGCAGTGTGGAGGAGGTGTAAGGAGGTAAGTGGAGAGGTTGAAAGGAGGGGCCTTGGTAGGTGGTGGAGTAGATGCTGGGGAGTCGGGTACAGGGGATAAAGATTGATAGATGGTGCTGATTTTATCAGCTAAAAAGTGGAGGAATGAGTTGCAGAGAGCCGGAGTAGAGGTAGGGAGAGTGTTTGCTCGAGGCTTGAGGAGGTTGCCCACTGTGGAGAAGAGGGTTCTGTGGTTTAGGCAGGGATCAGTGAATATGGAGGAGAGGTAGGCAGATTTTGCAGCAATGAGGGCATCTTTGAAATCAGTGAGGTGGAGTTTGTAAGCTTCAAGGTGGGCTGTGAGAGATGATTTCTTTGTGAGTCGTTCAAGTCGGCGGCACTTTGTGTCCTATCGCGTAATCCAACATCTGCAGTTCATTGTTTCTAGTTAGATGCTGCATGTTCGTTGTTCAAGAGCAGAAATAGTAATGCAGAGTGCACAAGATGACGAACTCAGATCCTAATAGGCTTCTTCTTTTTCTGATCAAAACCATAGTTCTTCCCTGAATAAAAGGTTGACATTTTGGAGGTGTATTTAATGTGACTGTTCTGTGACTAGATAGTAAATGAATCAGCTTAAAAACAGAAATTGAAGGGCCTGTCAAGGCGATTTTTTAGGCAATTGCCGGCAACTAGGCAGTCGTCACACGGTTGCCGGGGTGTTGCCTGTATGATTGTGAGTAGTCTCCTCAGTTGCTCAAAGACTTGGAGTATTTTGAAATGTTCAAAGCTTTTCGGCGACAATCGGCGACTGTGGGTATGTTGTAGCTTGTCTTCTCCTGATGTAGGTGATGTCATAGGTTGTTGCCAGGATGATGCAGATTGTTGCCAGGCGACATAGGTTGTCGCCGGTGCTGACTTCAGTGAATTCCATTGACGCCTACCCACGTCAACCTACGTCAATTGGCGACAAGTACCGGTGACTGAATTGTCTTCAGTTGTCTTCAGTTGTCACCGACTGGGTCGTAGCTTGTCGTAGCTTGTTGCGGATGGACGTAGGTTGACTTTGGTTGTCGTAGGTTGTCACCCGTGTGGTCATAGGTTGCTGTAGGTGTGGTCATAGGTGGACGTCCTAATGGGTTACCGGTTGTCGGTAGCTTGCCATAGCTTGATGTCAACTAGGTGGTAGGCCGTTGTAGCTTGTCGTAGACATTGTAGTTGACATTGTCGTAGGGGGGTCCAGTCGCCCATTTCTCGGCGGCCTGCTGTGACTATGACAATCGCTGGCAGTTGGCAGAAAAATTGCTTAAGTGGGACAGGAGCTTTTTCCACTCCCAATGGACCAGGAGCCTGTAAGGCTCAATGTCATGGAAGACATTTGTTGCTATTTTTCTCAGAGAAATGAATGAAGTGGCACAGTGACAAGGTGGTAGAGTTGCTGCCTTACAGTGCAAGATCCTGAATACAGATGCTCTCTGTACAGAATGTGTATGTTCTCCCTGTGACTGCATGGGTTTCTCCAGATGCTACGGTTTCCTGCAACACTCCAAAGACATACCGGTTTGTAGGTTAATTGGCTTGGTATAGATTTAAATTGTAATTTGTCCCCAGGTCAGTAGGATAGTTCCAGTAAACGGGGCAATTGCTGGTCGGACTCAGTGGGCCAAAGGGCTTGTTACCATGTGGTATCTCTAAAGTCTAAAGTAAAGTCTGAAATCTAAAGAAAAGATTGGTAATAACCTGCGTGATGACATTCACTTAATTCTGGACCTCCTCACGGTAATGCTTTATAGGCATCACCTGCACTTGCTCCATTACACTAGCAATGATCACAACCTAAATATCTCATCATTGAAATGTTCTTCAATGATAGTTTCTCCCATTTCATTAACCACCTATTTGAAGGATAATTAGTTTTAGACAGATCTTGCCAGCAACACTCATACCCAATGAAAATAAAAACTTTAATGAATTGGTCTGCACTCAGAGCAATGTCAGACTATTTTTCTCTTGCATTTAGTTTTATATAGCATTTATTACTGTTAAAAAATCCTTTCTCTCCTTTTGGGTTTAGGGTTAATATATGGTGTAAACTATCTTAGTTTAGTTTAGTTCAGAGATACAGCGCGGAAACAGGCCCTTCGGCCCACCGGGTCCGTGCCAACCAGCGATCCCCGCACATTAACACTACCCTACACCCAGCAGGGACAATTTTTACATTTACCAAGCAAATTAACCTACAGACCTGTACATCTTTGGAGTGTGTGAGGAAACTGAAGATCTCGGAGAAAACCCATGCATGTCACGGTGAGAACATACAAACTCCGTACAGACAGCACCTGTAGTCGGGATCAAACCCGGGTCTCCGGTGCTACATTCACTGTACGGCAGCAACTCTACCTTGGGGGCACTTGGATAGCGGTAAAAGGATTAGTCCAAGTCAGCATGTATTTATGAAAGGAAAATCATGCATGACTAATCTTCTGGAATATTTTGAGGATGTGACAAGTAAAATGGATGAAGGGGAGCCACAGGATGTAGTGTATCTAGACTTTCAGAAAGCCTTTGATAAGGTCCCGCACGGGAGACTGGTGACTAAAATTAGAGCACATGGTATTGGGGTAGGGTGTTGATGTGGATAGAAAATTGGTTGGCAGACAGGAAGCAAAGAGTAGGAGTGAACGGGTCCTTTTCAGAATGGCAGGCAGTGGTGAGTGCAGTGTCGCAAGGCTCGGTGTTGGGGCCACAGCTGTTTACCATATATATTAATGATTTGGAAGAGGGAATTAGGAGCAACACTAGCAAGTTTGCAGATGACACAAAGCTGGGTGGCAGTGTGAACTGTGAAAAGGATGTTAGGAGGTTGCAGGGTGATCTGGACAGGTTGAGTAAGTGGGCAGATGCGTGGCAGATGCAGTATAATATAGATAAATGTGAGGTTTTCCACTTTGTTGGCAAAAACAAGGGGGCAGATTATTATCTCAATGGGGTTAGGTTAGGTAAGGGTGATGTAGAGCGAGACCTGGGCGTCCTTGTACACCGGTCACTGAAAGTTGGCGTGCAAATACAGCAGGCAGTGATGAAAGCTAATGGAATGTTTGTCGTCATAACAAGAGGATTTCAGTATAGGAGTAGAGAGGTTCTTCTGCAGTTGTTAGGGCTTTGGTAAGACCACATCTGGAGTATTGCGTACAGTTTTGGTCTCCTAATTTGAGGAAGGACATCCTTGTGATTGAGGCAGTGCAGCGTATGTTAATGAGATTGATCCCTGGGATGGCGGGACTGTCATATGAGGAAAGATTGAAAAGACTGGGCTTGTATTCACTGGAGTTTAGAAGGTTGAGGGGGGGATCTTATCGAAACATATAAAATTATAAAAGAACTGGACAAGCTAGATTCAGGAAAAATGTTCCCAATGTTGGGCGAGTCCAGAACCAGGGACCACAGTCATAGAATAAAGGGGAGGCCTTTTAAGACTGAGGTGAGAAAAAACTTTTTAACCCAGAGTTGTGAATTTGTGGAATTCCCTGCCACAGAGGGAGGTGGAGGCCAAATCACTGGATGGATTTAAGAGAGAGTTAGATAGAGCTCTGGGGGCTAGTGGAGTCAAGGGACATGGGGAGAAGGCAGGCATAGGTTATTGATTGGGGACAATCAGCCATGATTGCAATGATTGGTGGTGCTGGCTCGAAGGGCCGAATAGCCTCCTCCTGCACCTATTTTCTATGTTTCTATTTTTCTACCATTGCGCCACCGTGACCACCATCTGCGCCACCGTGATCTATGTTGAACTCAACCTAAAATATATAGGGTGGCACAGTGGCACAGCGGTGGAATTGCTGTCTTACAGTAACACAGGCCTTGGTTCAACCCTGACTAAGGGTGCTGTCTGGACGGAGTTTGTACGTTCTCCCCGTGACCTGCATGGGTTTTCTCCGAAATCTTCAGTTTCCTCCCACACTCCAAAGACGTACAGTTCTGTAGGTTAAGCGGCTTGGTATAAATGTAAATTGTCCCTAATTTGTGTCGGAGAGTGTTAATGTGCGGGGATCGCTGGTCAGCGCGGACTCAGTGGACCGAAGGGCCTGATTCCGCGCTATATCTCTAAACTAAAATAAACAAAACAAATTAATATTCTGAAGTAGAGAATCAGAGAAATCTGCAATGCTGTGAGTAGAAATATCACCTCAGCTCATTCCTCTAGATCTAGACTCACCAGATAGGAGAGTTATTTCAGTATCTATAATCTCTCGGTATCTATTACCTTTCAGTAACATCGCAAACCTGTCAGTGCCTGCTCTGTCAAATTCTCTCAGAATCTCAAATGTCTCAATCGAATTATGCTCCCTTGCAAACTCCAATATATACACTATATTAGCATTCTACCTAATTTAATTGACAAGCTGGTGCATTTGGATCCATTAAAAACCCCTCCTTGTCCAGAAAATTGAACGTGAAGCAAATTCAGTGAGAGCATTTAATTCATCGAGTCAGTTGAAAGTCGAATATGGTTGACAAGAGTGACATCTAAAGTTGGGAAACAGCGATGTATATGTACCACCAGAGTGGCTTGCCTGAAAAATAGAAATGAAGCAATAGACATTTCAAAGCTGGTTTGGGTATATATTAAAATTTAACAGTAATATTCAACAATATATTACTACTAATTTTCCAAAAGAACTGTGAAATCGAAATTAATTGATACAAGCTTGCACAACATTTTATCAGCAAGTGCATACTTGAAAATAACGCTTTCATCTCTTATTCACCCTCCATACTTTATGGATTATGCATGCCATATTGCTGCATAAAACCCATTAATTTTACTGCTAAAGAGGGTCTTATTTGTCCTGGCACAGTTTAGTTCCAATTCCTTAGGGTACCAGGCTATTATTCTAACCTATATTTATTCATAGTGGAAAATATTTAAAATCTTTTTAAAGAAAAGTTGGATCATTACCGCAATATGGAGAAGAATACACTGTGAAACAGCAAAGCGTATGTTTTGATACTAAGAGCATTTAACTGTTATTGCAGCATAGATAATTAAACTGACATATCTATTTTTTTCCTTGCCTCACTAATATTGCTCTCATCTAATGGATGATTTCATGGCAATAAGATAGCAATTACAAAGACATTTATGTGACAGGTGCATTAACCTCATATACCAAACGCTACAGGTAACTAATAGAGTAAAGCAGCATTCTTCTAACAACTGATGGAAGTAATAAATTATGAACATAATAAATACCGGAGGATATTTGGCAAATGCTCTTGAAGTAAGATGGTTTGAGCTGTAACATCAGTGATAGAGCTCAGGATTATGTGATGTAAACTCCCTAGAGCACACACTGTGTCATGTTTTATCTCACAATTGTGTTATTCCCCTTCTACCACTGGTATAGACATCCAAATTCATCCTGGGCAATGATAAAGGTGGTTTAGGGATTCACACAGTGGAATGGATGAACAGCAAAAAGGGATCAAGGGTCTGGACATTGAGATTTGGGGAGTTGTGTGGTGAAAGCTGCACTAATGTCTCCAAAAGGGAAGGAGTGTCACTTGGATGCCTACACTAAATGCACAGTACAATTTTACTTCGGAGTCACGTGAGTGACTACGTGAAGAGCCCGCTCAGCACGCATGCGCGGCATTACGTTCAGCAGTGCAACAGCGGCGCATCGGGAGTCGGGCGCTCCCGCTGCAGGGTGAAAGAACGGACCATCAGGTAAGCTCTGAGGTCGGGTTTTTCTTTCACAGGGTGCCTTCTGCTTTCAGGCAGAGAAGAAAGGCTCTAGAACAAACCTGTCCCCCGCTCGACTCCACGGAGGAGCGTTCCATCTGGGGGGGGGCAGCAACAAGGCGGGAGGACCGCTTACCCGGCGCTCCGCTATTCCCCGACACTGCGCTGGAAGTAAAGCCACGGAAGAGGCGTCCGACAAGGCTTCGACTTGTCGGACGGGGACGTCTCTCCACCCGCATGGGGGGAAAGACAGCCGCCTGAAAAGACCTGTTCCCCGCTCGACTCCACGGAGGAGCGTTCCATCTGGGGGGGGGGGCAGCAACAAGGCGGTAGGACCGCTTACCGGGCGCTCCGCTCTTCCCCGACACCGCGTCCGAGCCCAGCCAGCTAGCGCCTGAGCAGCGGGCTGGAAGTAAAGCCACGGAAGAGGCATCCGGCCGGTGGCTTCCGACTTGTCGGACGGGGACGTCTCTCCACCAGCCCGGGGGAGATACAGCCGCCTGAGCCGCATGGACCAGCTCCTGGAGCAGGAGCTCCAGCGAGATGCGCTTCGTGAGGGGCGCTCTCGCAGGGGGAGTTCAGGCACTCCCTCCACAGTGCCTTCTGCACTGTCCATTGCTTCCTCCTTACCCGAGGGCAGCTTTGGTGACCAGGACTAGGCTGGTCAAGAAGAGGGGACGATCGCTGAAGATCTCGGGAATATGCAAGGGGTGCAGGAACAGGAAGAGCTGCTAGGTGTGGTGGACCGCTACGTGGCAACACCACGTGCAGGATGCCGTTAAAGGCCAAACCAGCGGCCAGCATTAACCACCTCTCCAACAGGCCCCTACAGGAGAGGTGGTCAATAAGGCTTTAGAAAACTGCAGCGGATCCTCAGGCTCCTGACGTCAGCCATCACATCGTTTGCTCGTTCCGTGGACAAATACGGAGATGACCACAACCTTCGTAAACAAATCATAAAACCTGCCATAAAATCCTAAATTTGCGGGGTTGTGCATACCCCAGCCACTGAGCCAGACCCACTGCTCTTTGGCAAAAACCTCACAAAGCATATGAAGGATATTTCGGTCTCATGAGGGCAGGCCCGGGACGAGCAAACCAAAAACAATAAATCCTAAGCAGCAGCACCCCATCGCGTCCATCAGTCGACGTCTACCATATGGGACTGGTGTAAAGCTCGGGGTCCGCATTCTATCCCCGGAAGTCTTCTTTAGACCAGGGCCCATAGCGACCCCATGGAAAATGCGCCACCCCCCAACATCACCACCACGTCAAACGACGTGCAACACTCGTTGGACCGGCAGGAAACAGAACAATACCCATAACCATGGAGGTAGGTGGGTCTGGTTCCTACCAGCATATAGAAAATAGGGGCTTAATACTAACAGGGGGGAGATTACACCTGTTTTAAGAAGCACGGGAGTCTATCACGAGTGATCAGTATATACTCAATGGCATTAGTGGATATAAAATACAATTCATACTAGAAAAATTGCCACCAGTTCAACATTCACCCCAGAGGGTATTTTCCCTCTCCGTTAGAGAAACGAGAGGGACAAGCTGAACTGGTGAGACTAATTACAAAGGGTATCATGGGAAAACATGAACCCTTGGAATTCGTATCAAATATATTCACTAAACCCAAAAAAGATGGTGTATGTCGCATCATCATTGACTTAACTTCACTAAGTATGTTTGTTAAGTATATACATTTCAAAATGGAAACGGTTGTTACTGCCGAACAACTAATTTCCAAAGGATACTTTATGGCAAGCATTGATCTTAAAGATGTTTACTATTTAGTACCATTCACAAGGATCATCGCAGATACCTGAAATTTACCTGGATGGGGCAGCTATGGCAGTTTAAAGCGTTACCCAATGGGTTCACATCAGCCATAGATTATTCACCAAGATACCAAAACCAGCTCTGACAACATTCAGAAGACAAAAACATATTGTCATGGCATATCTTGATGATATCTTAAATAATAGGCAAGACCATGGAATTGACTATGTTAGCTGTATCAGCTACCAAACAGTTATTCGAAACCCTGGAATTGTCTTACATCCAGATAAATCTAAGTTGAAGCCATCCACAATCATGGACTACTTGGGCTTCACAATTAATTCAGTCTACGTGACTCTAACATTGCCAAGAGACAAAACAGTTGAATTGGCACAATCATGCAACAATTTAATGATTCGGACCTTTGCACTGTCAAAACGTACAAAGAGCAAAGGAACAGGCACCAAAACGACACACAGGTCATTATGATCGTGTCATAAAGTTACCCACTGAAGCAATATCAGAACTACAGTGGTGGGCAAAAAAACGTTTGGCATAGTTTCAGCACAGTTCATCACTAACCCTACGTTAGTTATCCGAACAGATGCCAGTGCTCAAGGCTGGGGAGCAACTAACTCTATATCCAGCACAAGTAGTAGATGGACTAACCCAGAGTCATCATTACCACTTACACTGGGCATTAATTATCTAGAGATGTTGGCTGACTTTTATGGTTTAAAAGCATATGCACAAATATGCATCACTTGCATGTACGGTTACAAATAGATAATACTACGGTGGTGGCCTACATTAACCATATGGGCGGCATAAAATCGGTATCATGCGACAAGTTGGTCAACACAATTTGGCAATGGTGTGTCAAAAAACATATTTGGCTATCAGCAACTTACCTGCCAGGTAAGCTAAATCCAGTGGCAGACACCAGGTCACATAAATGTAATGACAACATCGAATGGATGTTAAACCCCAAAAAATTTGCAAAAGTTATCAAGCAATATGGCATGCCAGATATCGATTTATTTGCCTCAAGGCTAAATCACCAGGTACCTATGTATGTCGCTTGGGAACCAGACCCTGAGGCAGCAGCGGTAGATGCGTTCGCGCTGGATTGGGGAAATTCTTCTTCAATGCATTTCCTCCCTCCTGCCTCATCAGTTGGGGACTACATACAATACAAATGGACTCTGCTTCAGGTATTTTGATAGTACCCGACTGGCCTGCGCAGCCATGGTTCCCAATACTCCATGACATGGTTGTTGAAACTCCGATGGTATTCCCCAGTGACCCAGAGTTATTAACACCCAGTGTTGGGCACAAGCCACCCGTGCCATGAACAAATCAAACTCCTGGGTTGCAGATTCTGCACAAACCACTTCTGGGGCTGGGATTATCAGAACAAACCGTCGACACCATGTCAGCATCCCTCCGAACATCCACTAAAAACAGCACTTGGCCAGCATCAAAAAATGGGAGAAGTACTGCTTGGATACAGGGACCACCTACTCAACCGCTACAGTTACCAACGTACTGGAATTCCTGGCGAACCTTCACCACGATGAAGGACTCAGCTACAGAGCCATCAACACAGCTAGAAGTGCCCTGCCTGTCTATTTAAAACCAGCTCCAAGACAACAGGCCATGGGGTCCCACCCGCTGGTGGTCAAACTAATGAAGGGTATTTACAACTCTAACCCCCCTAGACCAAGGTACACCCATATATGGGATGTCTGTGTGGTCCTGACATACCTCAGGGGATGGCCACCAGCCAGATCCCTCAACCTGGAACAATCTATGCTCAAAACACTCATGTCGATGGCACTTGTATCTGCACAGAGGGTCCAGTCATTACACCTATTGCGACTGGACAGCATGATCACAGCTCCAGACCAGATCTCTGTCGTTATCCAGGGACTGATCAAACAGAGCAGACCAGGAACACCCAATCCAGTCGTGGAATTCCGGGCTTACCCGCCAGAACCACGGTTATGTGCCATGACCCACCTACTATCCTACATAGACACAACCAAAATATTCGAGGGAGATGAAAAGCCTCGTGGGTCAGTCATAAAAAACCTTATGGTCGGGTGACGAGCCAAACCATTTCGAAATGGCTCAAGCAGGTGCTAAAAGCTGCTGGGATAAACACTAACATGTACAAATTTTATTCCACCAGGGCAGCATCCACGTCGACGGCTAAAAGAATGGACGTGCCTATAGACCACATCCTGGCTACAGCAGGATGGTGGGGGGAAAGACCGTTCAGAAATTTTATAATAAGCCGTTGGCAAAACCAGTTTTATTTGCAGAAAAGATTTTACAGACTACAAATATTTAATTTAAGCCCAGGGGAGCAATTTAATTTCTTTGTTGTTATTGTTAAAAAATACCATTGTGTTTTTCTACAAACAGATTCATTGGTTGATTACGATAACACACTTCCTCCCTCAAGGACTTCGGCAGTGCGTGAAATAATACCTGTTACACGGTTTGAAATCACAGAGCTTTGAAGTCTTCACGTAGTCACTCACGTGACTCCGAAGTAAAATAGTAAGATTAAACGAGAACTTACCAGTTTGAAGTTTGTCCTGTATTTTCTGAGGTTACGATGAGGGATTACGTGCCCTCCGCTCCCACCCTCATTAATATGGGTCAAAATGTTAAACTGATGTCTCCTTTTCTATCTGTGATTCCACACCGCTGCTTTGAAGTATGCCGCACATGCGTGCTGAGCGGGCTCTTCACGTAATCCCTCATCTAACTCCTCATAAAATACAGATCAAACTTCAAACTGGTAAGTTCTCGTTTAATCTTACTATTTTAGTTGCATGTTGTGTAGGAAAGAGCTGCAGATGCTGCTTTAAAGTGAAGGTAGACATAAAATGCTGGAGTAACTCAGCAGGACAGGCAGCTTTGCTGGAGAGAAGGAATGGGCTCTCCAGAGATGCTGCCTGTCCTGCTGAGTTACTCCAGCATTTTGTGTCCACCTTTAGTTGCATGTTGTTCTTTGTAAATGTGTTGACTTCAACACTTCAGATTTTTGAAGTAAATTGCAATGTTTGGGCACTGCTAGGATATGCATATAACGTAGCAGGTAAGGGAATATTTCTATAGATGTGACACAAGGAAGAGAGAATAGTGAGAGATGATAACCTGGAAATGAAAATGGGTTGAGGAGTATGGAGAAGAAAGGGAAACTTCCAATGTGAAATTGTGAGGCTGGGATTTGAGAAGAGGGATAAGGGCAATGATAAATATGATGTGGTTGTGTGAGCAGCATTTACTTTAGAGCCAGAATCAGGAATGGCTGCAGCAATGCTCCCAGGAATGGCTCTGAGACAAATGTAGTCATGTTGAGTGAAAACAGAAGACTTTATATGAGTTTGATGGTAAATGGGATAAATGGGATGGTGAAGGGATAGGCAAGACATCATTTGTCTTTTTATCATATTTATTATTTTAGCATGTGAATTTTCCTGGCAAATGCAGCATTTATTACTCATTCATGATTACCCCTTGGTGGTTATCTGACATCTTGAACCATTGTTATCTGTGGGTTACAAGCTCCTGCAGAACTGTTTAAACATCCAAATGCAATATATCTCCAAGCTAGGATGGCTTAGTTTTAGTTTAGGGATACAACATGGAAACAGGCCCTTCGACCCATTGAGTCCACGACAACCAGTGATCACCCATACACTAGTTCTATCCAAAACACTAGGAATAATTTACTGAAGCCATTTAACTTAAAAACCTGTAGGAAAGAACTGCAGATGTTCGTTTACACCAAAGATATACACAGAATATGGAAATAACTCAATGGGTCAGGCAGCATTTCTGGAGCAAAAGGAATATATAATGTTTTGAGTCCTGACCCAAAATATCACCTAGTCCTTTCTTCCACATATGCTGCCTGACCTGCTGAGTAACCAACCTGCATGTCTTTGGAATAGAAACATAGAAAGATAGAAAATAGGTGCAGGAGGAGGCCATTCGGCCCTTTGAGTCAGCACTGCCATTCATTGTGATCATGGCTGATCGTCCCCTATCAATAACCCGTGCCTGCCTTCTCCCCATATCTCTTGATTCCACTCTCCCCAAGAGCTCTATCTAACTCTCTCTTAAATCCATCCAGTGACTTGGCCTTTATTGCCCTCTGTGGCAGGGAATTCCATAAATTCACAACTCCCTGGGTGAAAAGGTATTTTCTCACCTCAGTCTTAAATGACCTCCCCTTTATTCCAAGACTGTGGCCTTTTGAATGTGGCCATTTGAATGTGGGAGGAAACCAGAACACCCGGACAAAACCCCCATGGTCCCAGGGAAATTGTACAAAATCCATACAGACAGCACCCAGAGTCAACAGGGTGCTGGTGCTGTAAGGCAGCAACTCTACCGCTGCGCTATTGTGCCGCCCCATAGCCTGTGACTTGGGGTGGAACCTGCTGTTTTCCCATTCAGCATAGATTTAGGAAAGGCTGAGAGAGCACTGCTTTTGAGGCTGATTGCCCACTGTGTCTCACACAGGCCAGCTTTGAAATGTTAGACATGATGTGTGTTCATTTAGCAAACTGACAGTGCTGTTTACAATGAGGTGGAAAGGATTGAATGTAAAGAAGGGAATAAATCAAGGACAATAAAGTGATGATTCACCCCTACCAGTCAGGGACTGGTGCAAGCATGACACATTAATTGGTAATGATAAGGTCAAGTACTTTTTCCCCGCAACCGATGCAGCCTCAGTTCAATAGTTCTGGTTTTCAGAGTTCAGCTGGCATATCTGATTGTGCTGCTAATGAGCCACTATTGAAGATGACTTTGGACATCAGAACAGAATCTGTGCTATGCTGCTCCCAAAGCGTCCTCAAAATAATGTTCCATACGGGGGAGTACTAAAGCAATAGCTGAGGAAGGATGATAAATGTCACTGAGGAGAAAGTTTGCTTTTTGTTGAAACTCAATAAAGTCTGAAGTCAATAGTGAGGACATTATAGAGTGACAAAGAACGGAAATTGACCCTTTGTCTCAATGCGTCCTTGCCAATCATCTAGCACCCACTTTACACTAATTCTGAAGAGATAAGGAGAAACTTTTTAATCTCTTCCCTGAACGGGGCCGCGACCTTTTCCTTGTCGTGTCCCTCTGTCGTTGGGGCCTAACATCATGGAGTTGGCGAACTCCAACCGGAATCGACCTGAGGGCTCCTGTCCTAGAGCCTGCAGACTCACCGTCGTGGCGCTGACTGACTTCGGAGGTGTGGTGGCGCTGCTGCTGCACCCGACTTCGGAGCTTCGGCCGCAGGCCCTGTGGACGGGAACATCGGGAGCTCGCAGGTCTCTGGTGGGAGACCGATTTTGGGAGCTCCCGCAACAGCAACTTCGCCCGCACGAATCGAGGGGTTTGAAGGCCCAGAGCAGGGCCTTACATCGCCCGGCGCGGCTTAATGGCCGTGGGACGTACTATCGCCCACCTGGGGGCTTTAACATAGGGAGCCCCGGTCGCCTCGATGTTGCAGATTGACTGCCTGACCACGGGAGAAGAACAAAGGACAGGGAAGAGATAAGACTTTTGCCTTCCATCACAGTGAGGAGGTGCTTGGAGATTCAATGTGATGGATGTTTATGTGGAATTGTGTTAATTGTGTGTTATGGTTTATTATTTTTGCTGTTATGACTGCAGGAACAAAATTCTATTCAAAACTTGCATGCTTGAATGACAATAAAGGGCAATTGAATTAAATTATGTAGATTGAAGGGGGGGGGGGTGAGTGTAGGTCGAGGTGGGGCACAGGAACAGAGTGGGGGGGGGGGGCGGGGGTAAGATGGGGATGGTAATTTAGTCACCTGAAATTGGAGAATTCAATACCCAAGCAGTCATTCCAAGTGCGACAGAGATTCACCTGCACCTCCAAACTCATCTATTGCATCCACTGCTCAAGATGTCATCTGATCTACATCAGTGAGACCAAGCGTAGGCTTGGCGATCGTTTCGCCAAACACCTCCGCTCGGTCCGCATTAACCAAACTGATCTCCCTGTGGCTCAGCACTTCAACTCCCTCTCCCATTTCGAATCCGACCTTTCTGTCCTGGGCCTTTGGAGGAGCCGCACCTCATATCCCGCTGGGACAGTTTGCAGCCTAGCGGCATGAACATTGACTTCTCCAATTTCCGGTAGCCCTTACTGTCTCCTCCCCTTCTCAGCTCTCCTTCAGCCCTCTGGCGCCTCCTCTTCCTTTCTCCTTCCTTCACCTTGAGGAAGGGTTTTGGCCCGAAACTTTGCCTATTTCCTTCGCTCCATAGATGCAGCCTCATCCACTGAGTTTCTCCAGCACTTTTGTCTACCTTCACTATTCATACCATTGGGTTATATGCCCATTTTTGGGTCTTTTCTCTCTGGCCTTTGTCCAACCTTCTGCCTTTCTAAAAAAAACCTCACCTGTATCCACCTATGACTAACCAGGCTTTGCCACATCTCTCTTCTTCCAGCTTTCTTCAAAGCCCCCTCTCCCAACTACAATCGGTCTGAAGATGGATCCCGATTCAAAACATTATCTATCCATGTTCTCCAGGGATGCTGCCTGACCCACAGAGTTACTCCAGCACATTGTATCTTTTTATTTTATACTAATCCTATGCTAGGACACAGAGCAGAGAAATGTATAGCACAGGAAGTTTGACCAATGATGTCAGTGGCGAACATGTTGCCACATTTTATCTAAACTCTTGTTCCATATGTCTACAATTCCCTGCATAGAAACATAGAAACATAGAAAATAGGTGCAGGATTAGGCCATTCGGGCCTTCGAGCCTGCACCGTCATTCAATATGACCATGGCTGATCATCCAACTCAGTATCCTGTACCTGCCTTCTCTCCATACCCCCTGATCCCTTTTGCCACAAAGGCCACATCTAACTCCCTCTTAAATATAGCCAATGAACATATTCATGTGTCTATCAAAAAGCTCTTAAATGCAACAAATTTCATTTTATTCTCCCCACTTTCTCATCAATCTGAATCACGTGCACACCAGGAACAATTTTCAATGACCCATTAATCTACCAACCTTCATACCTTTTGGATGGAAACTGGATCCACCAAGAGGAAGGAGGAAACTGCAGCAACCAGAGGCAGAACATACAAATATCACATACACAAGTCTGGGTGCCAGAAATGAACGCAGGTTGAACACGGGAGAGAGAAAACAGGGAATTATGGACCAGTTAGCCTGACATCGGTGGTGGGGAAGTTGCTGGAGTCAATTATAAAAGATGAGATAGCTGAACATTTGGATAGCAGTAACAGGATCGGTTGAGTCAGCATGGATTTACGAGGGGGAAATCATGCTTGACTAATCTTCTGGAATTTTTTGAAAATGTAACTAGGAAAATGGACATGGGTGTAGTGTACCTGGACTTTCAGAAAGCATTTGATAAGGTCCCACATAGGAGATTAGTGGACAAAATTAGGCCACATGGTATTGGGGGTCGAGTGCTGACATGGACAGAGAAGTGGTTGGCAGACAGGAAACAAAGAGTAGGGCTTAACGGGTCCCTTTCTGAATGGAAGGCAGTGACTAGTGGGGTACTGCAAGGCTCGGTGCTGGGACCGCAGCTATTTACAATATGCATCAATGATTTGGATGAAGGCATTCAAAGTGACATTAGCAAATTTGCAGATGACACAAAGCTGGGTGGCAGTGTGAACTGTGAGTAGGATGCTATGAGAATGCAGGGTGATTTGGACAGGTTGGGGGAGTGGGCAGATGCATGGCAGATGAAGTTAATGCGGATAAATGTGAGATTATCCACTTTGGTAGCAAAAACTGGAAGGTAGATTATTATCTAAATGGCGTCAAGTTAGGAAAAGGGGTAGTACAACGGGGTCTGGGGGTCCTTGTACATCAGTCTATGAAAGTAAGCATGCAGGTACAGCAGGCAGTGAAGAGGAATCGAATATAGGAGCAAAGAGATCCTTCTGCAGTTGTACAGAGCCCTAGTGAGACCCCACCTGGAGTGCTGTGTGCAGTTTTGGTCCCCTAATTTGAAGGGCATTCTTTCTATTGAGGGAGGGCAGCATAAGTTTACAAGGTTAATTCCCGGGATGGCGGGACCGTCATATGCTGAGAGAATGGAACAGCTGGGCTTGTATATTTGGGTGTTTAGAAGGATGAGAGGGAATTTCATTGAAGCATATAAGATTGTTAAGGGTTTGGACACGCTAGAGGCAGGAAACATGTTCCCGGTGTTGGGGGAGTCCAGAACCAAGGGCCACAGTTTAAGAATAAGGAGTAAGCCATTTAGAACTGAGACGAGGAAACACTTTTTCTCACAGAGAGTGGTGAGTCTGTGGAATTCTCTGCCTCAGAAGGCTGTGGAGGCAGGTTCTCTGGATGCTTTCAAGAGAGAGCTAGATAGGGCTCTTAAAAATAGTGAAGTCGGAGGATATGAGGCGAAGGCAGGAACGGGGTACTGATTGGGGATGATCAGCCATGATCACATTGAATGGTGGTGCTGGCTCGAAGGGCCAAATGGCCTACTCATGCACTTATTGTCTATTGTCCATGTCACTGGGTTTAACTGGCAGCAGCTCTAGCTAGTAACACCACTCCAACATAATTCTGGATCCTGACCCAAAATGTCATCAGTCTATTTCCCTCCACAGATACTGCCTGACACATTGAGTTCCTTCAGCAGTTTATTTGTTTGCTCACAGCTCCTTCACAAGCTGAATGTCACTGTGCTGGCAAGACATAATACATCTGGGGATGGCTTTCTGATTCTGAGAATGATATGTTGGTCTATTGCTTGATTAGTCAGCGACACATCTGAGATAATACCTTCATTATTGACATTACTGATAGTGCCTTACGTAATTCCAGATTTGTTTAATTAATTGAACTTAATTTCTGTTATTTGTTTGGATTTGGGGCTGAGGGGGATCTCAGTAGATTTCCCTTGGTCTTCTCCTTCGATACCAAGATATCCATTCATTCAGCGGAAGTGCAAGGCTCTCACTCCAATGTCCATTATGCCATTGTCCTTATAAGAAATGCATATCAGGCCCACCACTTCATGGGACAATTTCTGCTGTGATGTTCTACTTACTGTGCTCCTGTCAAGGCATGAGATCACGCCTGCATGTTTTCATGCCTGAAACAGCTTTGAAAATGTGCGTAATTACCTTAAATGACATTACAAAAGACTGAGAATTTGCAATACAGTACTTGCAAGCACAAGTCCTGGTGCATTCTGTGACACGGTAGTACAGTGGGTAGTGCTACTGCCTCATGGCTTTAGTGACCTGAGTTCTAATGTGATCTCAGGCACTATCTACAAGGAAGGTGCCATTACTTCCTCTTCCTCTAAGTTTTCCCTGCCAAAGATGTGCTGGCTAATATAACTTGGCCCTTAGTTTTAGTAAGTGGCAATGGAATCAAAAGAGTATTGATCGATATATTGAGTCAGAGATATGCCCTTCAGCCCAACATTTCCATGCCATCTTATTGGCCCATCTACACTAACTCCATTTGCATGCATTAGGATCCTACCATTCTGTGCTTTTCCTATTTAAATGTCTATTTAATTAACTCTTTAAATTATCATTTGTATTTGAAAGATACGAGAGAGAATGTTGCATGGCTGCAACAAAAATAAGGAGGGGGAGGGGGTGGAATGAGACCAATAAGTTTGTGCTGCTAGTTAGAATGGACTAGATGGGCTGAATGGCCTCAAGTAAGGTAAGATACAGACAAAAGTAAGTATTTTTTTCAATGTCCTGGAAATAAACTGCAGAAGGTCACTTGAAGGGTGTAAATTTTAATTTCTCTATGATTTCCAGATTTAATTCTCAGAATTTCTGATCCAATAGGGCCAAATGCCCTGTCCTGTGCTAAATTTTTCCATGTTCTATAACATAACCACTACAATCCACTATCCTCATGCTGGAAGAATACTTGAAATTGCATAAGCCCACTGAATTGTTAGAAACCACAAAAACATGTCAATAATTTGCTTTAATCCTTTAATGGAATAATAGCAGTCTTAAACAACACAGAATAAAGCCGAAAGCTGACACTAATTTCAAAAGGCTGAAATCCCTCCAAAATCCTTCCAAATAAGCATTGTTGTTCTATGAAAAGTAAACAAATGTAACTACTTGTAATCAAATGTACACATTCTCAAAAATAGATTTATTTGATCCAAACTCTGTTCGCATTAAGATGTAAATGCAATTGTAAACCTCTAATTAGTTTTATGTTGACTGAATGGAAAGGACCAGGACTCTTAATCTGATATACTTATTATCAAAGGGATTGTAGTAAAATATATTGAATTCTGATCAATGTTAACACAAGGAGAAAGGAGCTCATCTTTACAATTATGCACAATACTGAGTAGATCAGATGATAATTATGGTGAATATAGAGTGTATGATAATTAAGTTGGTAACATGTAATTGAATAGGAGAGTTATGGTATACAAAGTATTCACCCTCAATCCCTAATTCCCTTATTCTTCTTTGATGTATCAGTTTGTGTCGATTACAACAAAATAATGCTTCCCCAATGGAGACACAAGAGACTACGAATGCTCGAAACTTGAGCAAAGAACTAACTGCTGGTGTTTCAGATTTGTCCACCAGAAGAGGATCATTTCGAAAGGTAATCTGTCCATTTCTCCACAGATGCTGCCTGGCCTATTGAGTTCCGCCAGCTAGTTTTTATTTTTTGCTTTTGCCCCTAATATAATTGAAACTTCAAAGGAATAAAAATAGAAACATAGACATAGAAATTAGGTGCAGGAGTAGGCCATACGGCCCTTCGAGCCTGCACCGCCATTCAATATGATCATGGCTGATCATCCAACTCAGTATCCCGTACCTGCCTTCTCTCCATACCCTTTGATCCCCTTAGCCACAAGGGCCACATATAACTCCCTCTTAAATATAGCCAATGAACTGGCCTCGACTACCCTCTGTTCCAGAGATTCACCACTCTCTGTGTGAAAAAAGTTCTTCTCATCTCGGTTTTAAAGGATTTCCCCCTTATCCTTAAGCTGTGATCCCTTGTCCTGGACTTCCCCAACATCGGGAGCAATCTTCCTGCATCTAGCCTGTCCAACCCCTTAAGAATTTTGTAAGTTTCTATAAGATCCCCTCTCAATCTCCTAAATTCTAGAGAGTATAAACCAAGTCTATCCAGTCTTTCTTCATAAGACAGTCTTGACATCCCAGGAATCAGTCTGGTGAACCTTCTCTGCACTCCCTCTATGGCAATAATGTCCTTCCTCAGATTTGGAGACCAAAACTGTACGCAATACTCCAGGTGTGGTCTCACCAAGACCTTGTACAACTGCAGTAGAACCTCCCTGCTCCTATACTCAAATCTTTTTGCTATGAAAGCTAACATACCATTTGCTTTCTTCACTGCCTGCTGCAAAATCTTCATTCATATAATTTAGATGAAAGAATAATGATCATAAATTTTAAGCAATCACCAACATCTCTTGCAAAGGAATTTAGCAGAAATATTTTTTACACAATGTGTGGTTAGAATGTGTGGATCTCAGACCTAAGAAAAGAGGTAGTGCTGAAGACAAATATATGAACATATTGTAGCGACAGATTTTTATATCGTTCAAGAGATTATTCCCTCTAGCCACAAAAGTGAACTACATGATTAAGGAGAATGTCGTAATACGCAAGTGAGCTCTCCGTGAGACCTTCAGAACTTCTTTGCAGATAAATCTTCAAAACACAGTCTTTTGATTAATAATTTCTTTATTGTTGAAGAAAAACAATAATGTATACATCCAACCTTATACTCAGACTTGTACACTTCAATCTTTGTCAAACTCCAGCATATCGCTTAAACGTTAGAAAACTCCTCGTGTCTTCATTACACTTCATATGGTCGAAGGATATGCCTTCTTCACGTAAGCCCTAAATTAAACTAAAAACTAAACTTCTGTGAAAGAAACCTAGCTCCAAACACGCCCTAGAATACGTCATAAACCCCACCCACATAACAATGGACAGTCCAAAAATTAAAGGTAAATGCCATAATTAATGACACACAAAACAAGCCAAATGGCCATTACATACCGGCCCCTAATTGTTCTAAGTATATAAAGAGGCAATTATTAATAAACATCAAAAAAGTAGCCATGAAGGCTGAACATATATCAAAAGCACAAAGTCGGGAAATTGAACCCCGGTCTCCCGCGTGACAGGCGGGGGATACTAACTGTAAAAAGGACTTGCTTGACACACAAAGTCTTTTACAACATAACTTTATTATATGCACTACACACACTATGCCCTAGCTGTCCGTGGTCATCACTGGAGCTAGAGAGCGAGCTGGAGGTGGGGAAGCTACAATTATACAAGAGACAATTGGGAGTGGTTAGTAGTGGTGAGGTCACTATGTTAAAGGAGCATGCACTGATCTACATCCTTCCTCTTGGAAACAAAAGCGACCACGGCTCATACGCTAGAATCAGACCATAAGCAGGGCACAGTTAGAATATATCATGATACAGACTACTCGCACACTCCGTACCGGACAGGCGGCTTGACCAACCGCCCAGAGCGGGTGCGCAACCCGCCTTCCCCTTCAACCGCAGGAGCTGCAGGTACGGGGGCAGGGACAGAGATGGGAGATCCGGGTGAAGAGCGCCCAGGGGAAGGAGGAGAACGGGGGGGGCGAAACAGGTACACCTGCAGGTGAGGCAGGAGAAGGAGGCTGGTGTGTGCGGGGCACAGAGAGCTGAGAGGGCAGTGTCCGGGGCATGCGATGAGTGACAGGGGCAGGAGGAGTTTCGGGCAGTGGGGAAGGGACAGGCGGCGAAAACGGGCCGTGCGCTATCATTGTGGATGACATCCTGGTGTACGGGAGGGACGTCGCTGAGCACGACCTGCACCTCCGCCAAGTCCTGGACAGGGCTCGTGAGATCAATCTCAAACTCAACCCGAAGAAGTGCCGGTTCCGCGTTCAGGAAGTCACTTACGTAGGCCACGTTTTCACGGCGGGGGGTCTAAAGCCAGACCCCCAGAAGACGGCAGCGGTCACCGAAATGCCCGCTCCCACCGACGTGCCCGGCCTGCAGCGCTTTCTGGGCATGGTCAGAAGTTCTTCATTGACTCTTCCATCTTCACTTTCGCCTTCTAGAAGCAAGCATAACTTGATTATTGATCTTATTAAAACTCTGTTTTTAGTTTAAAGTCGTACCGTGCGCACCATACCCTTAAAATCAGGCATGATACCCATTATATAGTTCAAAACATAAAAGTCCAAAGCGTGGATAGCATGAAACTTCTTCCCCCATGTCCAATCAACTCATGGATATGTTGTAACAACAATGTTGATGTGTGAATATCCTTCGAGGGAATAACAGGATTTTTTTGTAATAAGGTTCACCATTAGATTTGAATTAATTTCCGGATCATTAGCAGAGATTTCAAATCCCAGCTCAAGCTTTGGCCATTCCCTGTCTGCTTACAGAGAGACATTAGTTCATTGATCCATCTCTTATCGCTTAAGAAATGGTTTGCTGTCAGTTCTCAGGAAACTTCTTCCGCAGGATTTTCTTTTGTGCTAACTTCTGTCAATTGTGCAACATTAGTAGCTCCCAATGCTCTTTACATTGGCAGATTGTCTCTGTCCAAATCCAACTCTCTGGTTATTTTAACTATCATCTGTTGGAATGCTTTCACAATTGCCGCTAATCCACTTAGAAAGTGTAAATCCTCCCTTATTGCAGAGGGAAATCAAATGTTTCACTGGTCTGGGCAAACAGCTGAAATTTCCACAGCACATCACAGCAACATCACTCCGGCCAGACATGATCATCACCTCCCGACGTGACAAAACAGCTGATCATTCTGGAGCTGACAGTGCCCTGGGAAGAGCGTATTGAAGAGGCTAATGAGAGGAAATGCGCAAAGTACCAGGAACTGGTGGAGATGTGCCAGGACAGCGGCTGGAAGACATACTATGAGCCCATACGGGTGGGCTGTAGAGGCTTTGCATGATGCTCACTCTGCAAAATACTCAACCAGTTGGGCATTACGGGGCTGGCAAAGAAGAGGGCCATTCAATCCGCAAGCAAAGCCGCAGAGAAAGCCACCTAGTGGCTTTGGATTAAGAGGGCTGATCCGTGGGCGGTTGCTGCTGGGGGACGCGTCGAGGCTTGATCAACCCCGGCGGGGTCACCTGGGCGAGGGTGTCTGATGTTGTGAGACCCAAAACACCCGATGACCCCAGGTCACATAACTGAGGATGCGTCCCAGCGCATCTAGAAGATGTATCTTTCACACTTCTATTTGTTCCAGTGCTTCCTCTTCCCAATGCTCCTGTGGCTTCTTTACAGTGTGAAGTGCTTCAGGATGATATTGCCTGCACTTATAACAAATTATAGGACTCTTACAGTCTCTCCTTATGTCCTTTTTTCAAACATCCAAAACAGATTCCGTTCTCTTTCAAGAAATCCATCTTTTCTTCATATTCTTTCATCTTGAACTTCGACACCATCTTATGCTGTGACCAACTTCATCACATAACAAACAAAATACTATTTGCTTGCCTGTAGATACATTTCCCTTCATTCCATCTGTTGTTTCCACGGGTATGTTTGTGGTAGCAAAAGTACTTCTCATAGGTTCTGATCTTTCTTCAGTTTTGGTAAAGGTAGACATTTTGTTAGTTGCAATTGGTTTATTATCTTCAATAGTCCCGTGGTGTGGCTCTAACATGTACTGTACTTCCTTGTCCAAGAATTTCACCAGGTCTGGTAGCTTGGTTACTTGCTTCATCTTATGCAATATTCTGCCTGCTTTATCTTTCCACTTTTCTCTCAGTCTTCTGGGCAACTTGCTAATGATGATTCTAGTATTACTTGCAAGATTCATTTCCTCCATGTGGCTGAGGTTTTTCATCGAGCTGCAACAACCTCTCAGGAATATTGGATAATTACTCAATTCCTTCCCATCTTCTGGCTTGATATCTTTCCAAGCATGGGCCTTCTCCATGTATGAGCTAACAATCCTCTTATTCATTACCATAACGTTCTTTAAGTAACCTTCTTGCCTCTATATAGCCATGGCTGTCAGGCTCATTTTGACAACTTTCTACAAGTACCTCAACAATTCCGCTTGTGTACTTCACCAGACATCATAAGCGCTCCTTTTCATCCGTCATTTTCGTTTCTAATACTTCTTCTAATGCCCTTACGAAAGCTTCATACCTCAAAGGATCTCCATCATATGTAGGAATTTCTGCTGGTGGTAGAATGAGAGAGGTATTTTGTCGAGCTATGATCTGGTTGAATTCAGCTTGCCTATTTGCCCATGCAAATAATCCATCCTGATAACCTTGGCTTGGCTCCAACAGACAATAGACAGACCTTGGCTCAAGTTGGCTTGCTTGAACCTTTGTTCCAGGCCTGGGAAAAGCATGGTCCGCTATTGGTTTGTCTCGAGCATCCATAAGTAGTTTGTTTTGATCTAGCACCCATTAGCTGAGATGAAGCTTTACCCATCTTACTCTGTTCCAATAGGATTTCAAAGCCGTGAAATCCGGTGGACCTCGATTGTGGAATTGATCCAATTGCCGACTCACTTGGAGCAGTTTTTCCTCTTGGTCTAGAGCTCATCGTCCGATGCTCTAGAGCTGCATCTTGAACCCTCTCTTTCCAATATCTCCTTCTTTGATTTGGCCACCGCCATCTTTGTGTCTCGTTCCAGTTGTTCTTTTCATCACCTCATCTCTTTTTCTTCGTCCTCAATCTCATGTTTCTTCTTCAAGGCATCCGCTTCTATTGAGAGAGCGGCAAGATCAGCTTCAACTCTCAATCAATACTGAACTGGCTGTTGAACCAGATTTATGTCCTGATCTTCGTGTAGATAGTTTCGAGATACTATCTCGTGTTCTAATTTCATCTTCCATTCCGGTACCTCATTGCATCGCATTTCCAGCTGATAAGCACGTAAGTTGTGGTATTATTTTAGATAACCACTCCTCTGCCTCATCCATGTAATCATTGAATATATCCACCTGTACATCATACTACTGGGTGTGTATGTTGCGTTCTTCCAGAGATGACTCTGAGTCCACCAGTGCATTATGTTTATCTTGAACTTCCTGGCAGAGGTTAAATATTCGGCTCATATTAGATTTCACTTTGATTGCATTTTTATTCGATTCCATTAGTTTCTCCTGTTTCTCAATTAATCTGGTAACCTGTTTCCATAATTTGTTTCTCATTTTCTCGGCTTTTTCCAAAAGTAGAACTCGGCTTTTCTCAGTGAATTTAACTTGTCTCCTTGGTCTTTCATCGCCACCTCGTGCTTCATCAGACGTGACACTTTCTTCATCTTCTTGCTCCATGATTTTAAACAGGTCTCGGCAGATTGCTAAGTCTTTAAATTGAACGAACAAAGTCTTCTTCCAGTTGCTTTAATTTTGTTTTGTAAACATCTTTCTCAGAACAATAACAAACTGAATATGTAGACAACATCCCTTCAACATCCACAAGCTTAACAGTGACATTAGTTCAAAAGGAATGTGCCTTATCTTGAGTTCGAAACAAACCAAGGTCAGTCTTCTTTCTCCAGACAAATTGGAAAAACACTTTCAAGCTTGTGGCTTGCATTCATTTATCTGGCTCTTCTTACAGATTTTGTTTAAAATTAAAGCTTTGCAGCTTCTATTCAAAAGAATAATAGTCGATTTACTCACAATTTCTTGATAATGTCTTCAGATTAGTCGTGTCGCTGTAGATAAACCTCTAGGCCATCTCTGGCCGAGATCAATTGTCTTCAGTTCCTCGGCTGGAACCAGTCTTCTGGCTAAAACCTCTTTCAAGATCCTTGCCTAGTCTTCTGCCCCACTCCCTGGGACTGGCTTTCACCTCCTGACAGAGGTATCCTTCGAATTTATGTAGCGGCAGATTTTTATATTGTTCAAGAGATTACTCCCTCTAGCCACTAAAGTAGACCACTTGATGAAGGAGAATGTCATAATACGAACGTGAGCGTATTACGACAGTCCAAAAGTTAAAGGCAAATGCCATAATTAATGACACACAAAACAAGCCAAATGGCCACTACACATATATAGGAGCAAGATAGTCCACATCATCTCCACTGTGCTCCACACAGTCAATCAGATCACTGCTGGTTTGTTGACCTCAGCTTCATCTTCTAAGAAGAGCCCCATAATCCTTGTTGGATGAATACATATTTAACCTCAATGAGAACAATTGTCCATATGGGAAACTTGGAGGGAGGGAAGAGCAAGGGAAAAGGTGGGTCAGGAGAGAGTGCTAAGGGAAATGGTAATGGGAGGGTAATAGCCATTTGGGGAGGGATGTGGAGAGGGTAATGGGAGGGAGAGAATGGGAAGGGTGTGGGATTTGGGAGAGTGAGGATAAAAGGAGGAAGCAAGTGATAAAGGGAGGGAGAGAGGATTAATGAGAGGCATGGAGAGATATGCGGAGGGAACGAGGGAGAAGCTTGGTTTTAAGGTACATTTTAAAGAAGGCTGAAGGGATTGAGAATATTATTGAGAAATTGAGGAAGAGAAAGGAACTGCTGGATGGACAACGTCCATCCAAGCTTATGAGCAAAACGGCTGCAGTGAATGAAGGGCTGCCTCAGAACTGGATGATCAGATAACCTCCTTAGATGATGGCTCTGCTTGACTTCAAATGAAAATTGAGATAATAGTTATCAGAAGCTGTTAATGTTTATTGTAAAATCACAGTGCATTCAATCACAATAAGATATATTGTAATAATAAGTTATAATGTTATAATATGCTTTAGTGCTTAATATGTTTTTTCTGTTTAAATATAGTGCTGGATATAAAATCAATTGAAAGTGTATTTTCATTGATTGATTGCTTGCTATTTATAACTAATGGCATAAGCGATGTTAGGTCTCTCTTTGGTAAATTTCACTGCAAACAGTCATGCATCAATTATTGTGTTCAAGAAACTGCAAGGAACTGCAGATGCTGGAAGATCGAAGGTACACAAAAAAATGCTGGAGTAACTCAGCGGGTGCAGCAGCATCTATGGAGCGAAGGAAATAGGCGACGTTTCGGGCCGAAACCCTTCTTCAGACTGATGGGGGGTGGGGGGGGGGGAGAAGGAAGGAAAAAGGGAGGAGGAGGAGCCCGGGGGCAGGGGGATGGGAGGAGACAGCTCGAGGGTTAAGGAAGGGGAGGAGACAGCAAGGGCTAGCAAAACTGGGAGAATTCAACGTTCATGCCATCCGGACGCAAGCAACCCAGGCGGAATATGAGGTGCTGTTCCTCCAATTTCCGGTGTTGCTCACTCTGGCAATGGAGGAGACCCAGGACAGAGAGGTCGGATTGGGAATGGGAGGGGGAGTTGAAGTGCTGAGCCACCGGGAGTTCAGGTAGGTTATTGCGGACTGAGCGGAGGTGTTCGGCAAAACGATCGCCCAACCTCCGCTTAGTCTCCCCGATGTAAATCAGCTGACATCTAGAGCAGCGGATGCAGTAGATGAGGTTGGAGGAGATACAGGTGAACCTTTGTCGCACCTGGAACGACTGCTTGGGTCCTTGAATGGAGTCGAGGGAGGAGGTGAAGGGACAGGTGTTGCATTTCTTGCGGTTGCAACGGAAAATGCCCTGGGAGGGGGTGGTACGGGAGGGAAGGGAAGAATTGACAAGGGAGTAGCGGAGGGAGCGGTCTTTGCGGAAGGCAGACATAGGGGGAGATGGGAAGATGTGGCGAGTGGTGGGGTCACGTTGGAGGTGGCGGAAATGGTGGATCATTATTTGTTGTATTTGCCGGCTGGTGGGGTGAAAGGTGAGAACTAGGGGGACTCTGCCCTTGTTGCGAGTGCGGGGAAGGGGAGAGAGAGCAGTGTTGCGGGGTATGGATGAGACCCTGGTGCGAGCCTCATCTTTGGTGGTGGAGGGGAATCCCCGTTCCCTGAAGAACGAGGACATTTCCAATGCCCTGGTGTGGGACGTCTCATCCTGGGAGCAAATGCGGCGTATGCGGAGGAATTGGGAGCAGGGGATGGAGTCTTTACAGGGGGCAGATTGAAAAGACATGTAGTCCAGATAGCCATGTGAGTCAGTTGGTTTGTAATGTATGTCGGTCAGAAGTCTGTCCCCTGGAGATGGTGAGGTCAAGGAATGGTAGGGTAGTGTCGGTAATGGTCCAGGTGTATTGGAGTGCCGGATGGAAGTTGGTGGTGAAGTGGATGAAGTCAGTCAGTTGTGTGTGGGTGCAGGAGGTGGCCCCAAAGCAGTCGTCAATGTAATGGAGGTAGAGGTTGGGGATGGGGCCCTAGTACGTATTGAACAAGGATTGTTCAACGTACCCGACAAAGAGGCAGGCGTAGCTGGGGCCCATGCATGTGCCCATAGCTACGCCTTGTGTTTGGAGGAAATGGGAGGAGTCAAACGTAAAGTTGTTGAGGGTGAGGACCAACTCCGCTAGGCGGAGGAGGGTGTCAGTGGGTGGGTATAGGTTGCTCCTCTGGTCGAGGAAGAACCGGAGGGCTTTGAGGCCATCCTGGTGGGGGATAGAGGTGTAGACCCCCCCCCCCTACACATCGCCCCGTCCCCAGTCCACCCACCTGCCTTCCTCTGGCCCCTACTCCCATCCCTGCCGGGTGTTCACCATCCCCCCCGACCTCCCCCTCTCTGACACCGAATGGTCTGTCCTCAGCAGAGGTCTTACCTTTATCCCTCTCCATCCCCATCTCAATGAGTTCCGCGCCTACCATGACTTGGAGCGCTTCTACCGTCGCCTCCGCCTCACAGCGCACTTCCATGGGAAGGAGTCCTCGCCCCCCAATGATGACCCTTTTTCCCATCTCCAACGCACCCCCTCCTCGTGGAACCCCTCTCGTAACGTCCCGGCTCTGGAACTCTTTATCCAGAACTGCCGCCGCGACGTCAACCGCCTCAACTACTCCACTCCCCTGTCTCACTCCAATCTCTCCCCCCCTGAACGCACTGCCATTGAATCACTCCGCAAAAACCCAGATTGGGTTATCAAACCAGCCGACAAGGAAGGTGCCGTGGTAGTCTGGCGCGTCGATCTCTACAAAGCTGAGGCCACGCGCCAATTCTCGGACACCTCCTCCTACTTACCCTTGGACCATGACCCCACTGACGAGCACCAGGCCACCATATCTAGCACCATCACCGACTTCATCAATTCCCATGCCCTGCCCGACCAAGCTTCCAACCTCATCGTTCCCCAGCCCCGCACGGCCCGTTTTTACCTTCTCCACAAACCCGGCTCTCCCGGCAGACCCATTGTCTCTGCTTGTTCGTGCCCCACCAAACTCATCTCCACATACCTTGACTCCATACTATCCCCCTTGGTCAAATCCTTTCCCACCTTTGTTCTAGACACCTCAGACACTCTCCGCCGCCTCCACGCATTCCACTCTCTAGGCCCTCACCCCCTCATCTTCACCATAGATGTCCAGTCACTCTACACCTCCATCCCCCACCAGGATGGCCTCAAAGCCCTCCGGTTCTTCCTCGACCAGAGGAGCAACCTATACCCACCCACTGACACCCTCCTCCGCCTAGCCGAGTTGGTCCTCACCCTCAACAACTTTACGTTTGACTCCTCCCATTTCCTCCAAACACAAGGCGTAGCACACGCATGGGCCTCAGCTACGCCTGCTTCTTTGTCGGGTACGTTGAACAATCCTTGTTCAATACGTACCAGGCCCCCATCCCCGACCTCTACCTCCGTTACATTGACGACTGCTTTAGGGCCACCTCCTGCACCCACACACAACTGACTGACTTCATCCACTTCACCACCAACTTCCATCCGGCACTCCAATACACCTGGACCATTTCCGACACTTCCCTACCATTCCTTGACCTCACCATCTCCATCGCAGGGGACAGATTTCTGTCCAACATACACTACAAACCAACTGACTCACATGGCTATCTGGACTACACGTCTTCCCACCCTGCCCCCTGTAAAGACTCCATCCCCTACTCCCAATTCCTCCGCCTACGCCGCATCTGTTCCCAGGATGAGACGTTCCACACCAGGGCATCGGAAATGTCCTCGTTCTTCAGGGAACGGGGATTCTCCTCCGCCACCATAGATGAGGCTCGCACCAGGGTCTCATCCATACCCTGCAACACTGCTCTCTCTCCCCATCCCCGCACTCGCAACAAGGGCAGAGTCCCCCTAGTCCTCAACTTTCACCCCACCAGCCGGCAAATACAACAAATAATCCTCCGCCATTTCCGCCACCTCCAATGTGACCCCACCACCCGCCACATCTTCCCATCTCCCCCTATGTCTGCCTTCCGCAAAGACCGCTCCCTCCGCAACTCCCTTGCCAATTCTTCCCTTCCCTTCCGTACCACCCCCTCCCCGGGCAACACCTGTCCCTTCACCTCCCCCCTCGACTCCATTCAAGTACCCAAGCAGTCGTTCCAGGTGCGACAAAGGTTCACCTGTATCTCCTCCAACCTCATCTACTGCATCCGCTGCTCTAGTTGTCAGCTGATTTACATCAGGGAGACTATGCGGAGGTTGGGCGATCGTTTCACCGAACACCTCCACTCAGTCCGCAATAACCTACCTGAACTCCCGGTGGCTCAGCACTTCAACTCCCCCTCCCATTCCCAATCCAACCTCTCTGTCCTGGGTCTCCTCCATTGCCAGAGTGAGCAACACCGGAAATTTGAGGAACAGCACCTCATATTCCGCCTGGGTTGCTTGCATCCGGATGGCATGAACGTTGAATTCTCCCAGTTTTGCTAGCCCTTGCTGTCTCCTCCCCTTCCTTAACCCTCGAGCTGTCTCCTCCCATCCCCCTGCCCTCGGGCTCCTCCTCCTCCCTTTTTCCTTCCTTTTCCCCCCCCACCCCTCATCAGTCTGAAGAAGGGTTTCGGCCCGAAACGTTGCCTATTTCCTTCGCTCCATAGATGCTGCTGCACCCGCTGAGTTTCTCCAGCATTTTTGTGTATCCATGCATCAATTATTGCCTTATCCTTTCTCCTTCCAAATATGAGCTTTGTTATTTGCATCATGTTGTGCACAGTCTCTTCAAACAACAGAAAAGTTTGGTCAAAATCTGCAAAGTATGACTTATCACAAACTACGTTAAACATTTCATTTAATCCACAACTATTGTGGAGCCTAACACAACAGGTTGGATCTGATGTTAAACTGAATACAAAAACCTATTTATTTGTCTCTTGATTAAATATAGGATACAAAAAGTCTACAAAAAGTCTAATTCTCATACTGCAAAAGCATTTTTTTTGAATGCTTTCCTTCAATTTTTCTTCACTTGCAGCTAGGTTTCTCTAAAGCACTCCAATAGCATTCTTGTATTTCAGTATAAGCCTATTTAAACATTCATGCCTCCAGAACTCTAAATCCAAGTAATTTTCAGAGTAGAATGAAGAAATTGATAGATTCCCATTGTGATTTGAACAGTCTCTGTCGCTTTTAAACAAGCAACACTAAGTCACTGATATGAAGGGCATACGCAGTTGGTTATTCTTGTAATCCAAATGTTTTGTGTGGGAGGAAAACAGCACAGTGACATTCACCACCATGAATAATGGGCCACAAATCTCTCTTGTCTTTTCTTTCTATTGCCACGGATTAAATGCAAGTGTTTGTATTGCAGTTACATGAAATTAAATCTTCTGTTTGCAGAAATGAATCAAATGAAAAAAAAGGATCTAATCGGACAAGGTACAAATATATACAAACAAAACAATCTCCTGCTCCTGTGGAAAATGACGGTTTATTTTACTGCTGTAATTATACATTAGCTCATATTAAGATATGACAGTTAACTCTTTCTCCACCATGTTTTGGATGATCGTGAGAATTATTGGGGTTTGATATATTGGCTGGTCAGCAATTTCAAAGGGATCTGGCAGCATTCAATCATATGTAGTGAAGTCACAGACCTAAATGTATGTGTTTATTTTCAACCTCAGAATTCTGATCCCAACTTTGGTCAGTGGGCAACTTGGCTTCAGATGACGCAATGTCGAGACTTCATCTCAGACTGTACCTGAAAATTTCTACATGAGGCAAGTTCACAAGTCCAGGGGCGAGCCAATTATCAATTTATCTGTCAGCCTGTCGAGGTAGGGTCTCGTTCCGAAATGTCACCCATTCCTTCTATCCAGAGATGCTGCCTGTCCCGCTGAGTTACTCCAGCATTTTGTCTCTCTCGTCACAGTCTGTTCACTTATCTCCAGGTGAATCTAGGTGTTTTGGAATTGCCCAGTAGTACGCTGGGAAGTTTATCATTCCTCACACAAACCAAATTTCCATAGGATGAGAGATTTGGTGAGCTCTTTAACCTGGATATTAGGAGGAAGGAGATAATTTCAGAGGGGGCACAACATCCAAATTGTCTTTGAATCTTGAGCATATAGACTGCAAAAAGACAAAAAGATCAGAAACAGTGATGAAGAGTCCTGATCTGAAACATTATCTGTCCATTTCTTTCCACAGATACTGTCTGATCCCTGAGTTCCTCCAGCACTTTGCGTTTCTTGCAACAACAAAAAATCAGCCATTTATCATGTATTTATTATACATTCTTTGAGTCACTTAGAGCATGGAAACAGCCCCTTCAGCCCACCTTGTCCATGCTGACCAAGATGCCCATCTAAGCTAGTCCTGTTTACCCATGTTTGGCCCATTGGTAAAAATACATCTATTGATGCTCCTGATCACATCATTAGTGATGTAAACTGGGGTCATTGGGAGTTTCAGGTCTTTCAACCAGACACCCTCACCCAGGAGACCCAGCCATGGTTGATCAGACCACGACTTGTGTTCAGGTGGCATTCGCTCCTCCCCATGGGCCTTCTCTCCTGATCTCCTATCCGTCAAAACCTTTCCTATGTAACTGCCTCAACTACTTTTTCTGGCAGTTCATTCCATAAATCCACCACCCACTGTGTGAAGAGGATGCCCCGTAGGTTTCTATTAAACATTTCCTCTCTCGCTGTTGCACTATGCCCTCTAGATTTTAATTCCTGCATGCTCAGAAAAGGACTCTATGCATTTGCCATAGTATTCCCCTCATGAATTTAAAAGTCTTTATAAGATCATAGAAACATAGAAACATAGAAAATAGGTGCAGGAGTAGGCCATTCGGTCCTTCGAGCCTGCACCGCCATTCAATATGATCATGGCTGATCATCCAAATCAATATCCCATACCTGCCTTCTCTCCATACCCCCTGATCCCTTTAGCCACAGGGGCCACATCTAACTCCCTCTTAAATCTAGCCAATTAACTGGCCTCAACTACCTTCTGTGGCAGAGAATTCCACAGATTCACCACTCTCTGTGTAAAAAATGATTTTCTCATCTCAGTCCTAAAAGACTTCCCTCGTGTCCTTAAACTGTGACCCCATGTTCTGGACTTCCCCAACATCGGGAACAATCTTCCTGCATCTAGCCTGTCCAACCCCTTAAGAATTTTGTACGTTTTTTTAAGATCCCCCCCCCCTCAATCTTCTAAATTCTAGCGTGTACAAGCCAAGTCTATCCAGTCTTTCTTCATATGAAAGTCCTGCCATCTCAGGAATCAGTCTGGTGAACCTCAGTCGCCCCTTTAAATCATTGTACTCTTACCTTAAACCTACGCCTTCTAGTTTAAGACACCCCTAACTTCGGAAGAACACTGTGTCCATCTATCTTATCTATGTCACTGATAATTTTATAAACCTCTTTAAGGTCATCCCTCAGCTTCATTCACTTAAACCAAAATTGTCTCAGGCTATCTTGTCTCTCCTTTTACTTCAAGCCTCCCATCAGGTAACTCCTGTGAATCTTTTCTGCACCCATTTGAGCTTAATGACATCCTTTCTGTAGTGTGGTAACCAGAACTGCATATAAATATTCAAAGTATTGGCTAACTAAAGTTTTGTACAACTGTAAAGATGTATCAGTGCCTCACGTCGCAGCGGCCTCTGCAGTCCGTCTGTCTTTTTATTATTTTTTGTCTCGTTTCAATGTAGTTTTTATTATTTTGACGGGATATGTGTGTGTGGGGGGCGGGGGGTGGGGGGGGTGGGGTGGGGGGGTGGTGGGGAAACTTATAAAATCTTTCCCCTGCACGGAGAACCCGACCTTTTTCCTGTCGGGTCTCCGTTGTCGTTGGGGCCTAGCACCGTGGAGCGGCCTCCGGCAGGAACGACCTGGGGCTCCAGTCCCGGAGCTGCGGACTTACTCACCATCGTGTAGCTGGCCGAGTTCGGAGCGGGAGGAGCGGTGGTGGTGCGCTGCTGCGACCTGACCCCCGGTGTTTCGGAGGCTCCAACCGCAGGTCTGGTGGACAGTAATACCGGGAGCCCGCGGGTCCCTGCTGGGAGACCGCTTTTCGGGGCTTCCACAACGGCGACTTCACCCGCCCGAGTTGCGGGGTTGAAGAGTACCTGGAGCGGGGCCTTACATCACCGCCCGGCGCGGCTTGGAATGGCTGCGGGACTTTGCTAGCGCCCGCTGGGGGCTCCAACAACAAGACCCGGAGCGCGGCCTTGCATCTCCCGGCGCGGCTTTAATGGCCGCGGGACAATCACCATCGCCCGCCGGGGGCTTTGACTCTGATATCGGGAGGGGAATGGGGAGTGCAGGGGAGAGATACGTCTTTGCCTTCCATCACAGCGAGGAGGAGATGCGCTGTGATGGATGTCTGTGTAAATTGTGTTGTGTCTTGGGTCTTTTTCTTGTGTGTATGACTGCAGAAACAACATTTCATTTGAACCTCGAGGTTCAAATGACAAATAAAATTGTATTGTATTGTATTGTACTTTATTGTATCAACTCCTATACTGAATGCCTCAGATGATTAAGGCAACCATACCATACATCTTTTTCACCGCTCTGTCTATCTGTGTAATCACATTCAAAGATTTTGTTCTACTCCAAAGTATTGATGTTCAATACCACTCCTGAGGATGCTGCCATTTACTGTCAATGCCCTGGCTGGGTTTAGCTTTCCAAAATGCATCACTTTGTACTTCTCTGAGTTAAATTCCATACACTGTTCCGTTGACCGCTTTACTAATTTCTAGATCCCATTGACAAGCTTTCAATGTCCTAATGATCATATTGACAAGCTAAGACAAACTTAGTCCATTATACAACCAATGTTGGTGTAACCTGTAAATATGTACTCAAAGAACTGTAAACTTCAGGCTATGGACCACTAATGTTCCACTATGGACCACTAATTCTGTGAAATCCTCCACAATTCTACAAAGCTTTTAAAAATCAGTGGTGATGAATTGCGTGACACCATACAAGCCATTTACTTTTTCCCTTAATCAAAGCCAATGAATTAGAAAAATGGATTGTACGAATAATGAGCCCATGATTCACTTTTTAACAAAGTATTCAAACATCCTCACCAGCATAATTTCACTGCAAACAGGTTAAGTTTACTGAAGAATTATTCATGCGTGTTTAATTCTCGAACAGGATTCTGACAGAATTACCTTCCTCCGATCTTAAGCAAGGAGATCACAATGATGGTTGCCAGGGTAATTTTCCACTTCAACAAACTTCAGAGCTACTCCATTGTAAAATTTGTAAAATTCATTTTCTTTGACTATTTCATAACGTACGGAGGCTGATATAAATGATTACTCAATTACATTATTAAATCTGATTTTTCTCTTTAATCATTCTTAGTGCGTACATGTTTTTGGCTGGACTGTCACATGCTCCCCATGTGATTAAATTGAGAGTATTGCTGTTTTAATTTTAGGGGCTATTGAGTGTTAACCACATTGTTTGGTTTTTGGGACAATGTTCAGACTTTGGTGAGAGGGGGAAGGGGTTGGTGGAAGCAGGAGTGTTGGGATTGTTATCCTCAGGTTTTGTATATCTTTGATGGGTTGAATGACCTACTTGAATGCTGCGACAATTCTATGAGTTTATTACATAGACCTTTGTAATGGTTTAAGAGGGATCAAATCCAACTTTTCTCACTCAGATGGAAGTCCATACTGGACGAAGCTGCCAGAGGAACCTTTAGAAGTGGTCACGCTTCCTGTCACCATAGAAACAGTCTATTCAGCCCAACTTCCCATGCTGTACTGGTGTCCCTGGACAGCTTAGCTCATCTGACTGGCACTTAGCCTTCCATTTCCTTTTCATGTATTTACTTTGAATTGGCTTGTTTTAAAGGTATATTTTGTTGCCAATGTCATGTGGTGGAGATATTAATATTCTGAACATTCTTTAGGTTCTCTTTAACTGTATCTTTGCAATTGGACACATCAACTGGAAACATTTTCTTTGCACACCTCGATAATTTCCTTCACTCTTTGAAGACTAATTACATCAACTCAAAACCTATGTTCCTGAAGAATAAATGGTCACTCAATTCGGTTGTGCCTGTGCAGTTTACCCGACATCCAAAATCCAGCAAGGTAGATTCAAATTTCCAAACAGGTGCGACTATTATGGTGCAAAATTAGCTATGGTTTAAAGACATACTTCTAACACTATTTGACAATCAAAGAACTGTAGATGTTAGAAATATACAATAAAACAAAGAGAAATAGCCAAAGAACTCAGCAGGACAAGCAGCACCTGGGGAAACAGAAACATAGTTAATGCTTTAGGTTGTAGATATCCGAGTGGTGATGGGATATTTACCTCACAGGTTAATTTATTTCCCTCTCCACAGTTACTGCCTGAGCTACTGAATATATCTGTCATTTTCAGTTTTAGTTTATTCCCTTATTTGTTCTGCTGTTTCATTTGCCAGGATTTATTTGTGAATAAACAATATTAAGCAGTGTTGTGTTAGCCAGATATGCCAACAAATCCTGTAAACATGCCAATAAAATGTGTTTTTACATGTAAGCCTTCACACTATTCTACAATTAGCAATGGATTAGTGAACATTTTAAAATTAAAGCAAAATATGTAACAACAGTTAAGTCAGTAATTCCCAAATTCATGTAAACAAGATTACTGAATACAAATTTCTGTGCATCACCTTTATTGCATAGTCAAGTCCAGTCAAGTCAAGTTTATTTGTCACATACACATACGAGATGTGCAGTGAAATGAAAAGTGGCAATGCTCGCTGACTTTGTGCAAAAAGACAAACAAACAAACAACCAAACAAACTACAAACAGAATGGAACAGAATCACATATTCTTTTACATATTAAGTATTGTGGGCGGAAGGAAAAAGGGAAAAAAACAGCAATTACATTTTTTTAAAAAAAGCAGTAGAGTGGTACAGTAATGGGGCTTTTTCACGGGGCGAGTTGACGCAAGATGTCACCAGAGTGAAGTGGTCGTGGTCCAGCACGAGTTTCGCACGATATAACGGGGGGTAGATAAACAGTTCCCACGGTACTCGGCATTTCTGTTATTTGTGCGAGTGACTTGTCCGTCTCCCGAGCTTTCCCGTTAATCTTGAATGAACATCGTGAACTGTAGTGTTGTTAATCACGTGGCACAAATGATGTTACTTTGTTTTCACACACTATATTGTTTTTTTTCACACACTATATTCCTCCCTTGGTTGAATTGGCTCATTTGGAGACATGCCTATACTAAGTATTTTCGAGTACAGGATGGTGGTTATTTTCATTGACGCGCTGTATGCAGCAGCCCACTATGTGCATCGAGAACGCTTGCGTGAAGGCAAAAGGGTGAGATTAATTAAAAAGAGAATTAAGAGGAAGTCTCACTGGGTGAAGCCCATCTTTCAACGGAGACCTCAATTTGGACAATATGATCAGCTGCTTAATGTGCTGTGCGAAGAGGATAAAAGTGCATTCACAAACTTTGTCAGAATTTCACCCGAGCTCTTTAATGAGCTGAAGAATAATCTGGTTTTTTTTAGACAAATGTTGTTTGGTGTGATGCACCTTCTCTCAATATGTGCAAGAAGTCGTCTTTTTATTTTTTCAAATAGGAATAAAGACTTTGTCTCACATTGACCGTGATGGTTGTCTTATTTTATTATCTACTGAGAGGTGAAACTTTCAAACGTTTAACCAGTCAGTAGACAGACAATAAATAGTAACAATCGAGCCATAAATGGTGTATACATGGTGAAGGGAACAACGCTGTGTGCAAGATAATGTTTAAAATCATGCGAGGAATCGATCGGGTAGATGCACAATCTCTTGCCCAGAGTAGGCGAATCGAGGACCAGATTACATAGGTTTAAGGTGAAGGGGAAATGATTTAATATGGATCTGATTAAATACTGTCAGTAGTAAACCCGATCAAAAACAACATCAGGACGTCTATTAAACACCAGAGATCCCAGTAAACACCCAGCCGAGACTTATTACAGGTCTAGTGGAGAGACACAAAGCGCTGGAGCAACTCAGCGGGTCAGCCAGCATCGCTAGACAACATGGATAGATGATGTTTCGGGTCAGGACTCGTCTTCAGCGCTGAGTTACTCCCGCATATTGTGTCTTTCCAATGCAGATTAGCGTCTGCGATTCTTTGCTCCTGCATTACGGGGTCTATCTCGATTCCCGATAAAGTCTAAAACCCATCCTCCAGAGTTCTCAGCCCAGGGCGTCCATAAACAAGCCCTTAACTCCACACTGGGGACAGAGGCTGAGAGGTGTACAAAACCATGAGACGAACAGGCAGGGAAATAGACAGAGTCCAGGGTAATATATGTCCTTTGACAACAGAGGGGATTCGAGGACCAGAGGGCATAGGTTCAAGGTGAGGGGGGAAGATCTAATAGGAATCTGTGAGGGGTAACATTTTCGCACAAAGGGTGGTGGGTGTATGGAACAAGCTGCCAGAGGAGGTAGTTGAGGCTGGGTCCATCCATACATTTAAGAAACATTTAGACAGGTACATGGATAAGACAGGTTGGGAGGGATATGAACCAGACGCAGGCAGATGGGACTAGTTTCGATGGGACATTTTGGCCGGTATGGGCAAGTTGAGCCGAAGGGCCGGTTTCCACACTGTAACTCGATAACGCCAGTGAGTATACGATCTAAGATAGTCCGAGGGTCTCGAATGAGGTAGGTAGTAGTTCAGGAATGGTCTGTGGTTGGTGTTAGGATGGTTCAGTTACATAAGTGCTCAAATGTAGGCACCGTTTTCGCAGTGGAAGCTCCGAGACTGCAGCGGGCGATTGTCGTGTTGGCTGGGACTCCTGTTATCCATGCAGGGGATTGACCTCAGTCTGAAGAAGGCTCTCGACCCGAAACGCCACCAGTTCCTTCGCTCCAGAGTTGCTGCCTGTCCGGCTGAGTTGCTCCAAGCAACTGGTGTCTATCTTCAAAGGACTGACCACCGGGCTGGATGTCGGGGTTGGCGTGTTGCGTTTCACAGACCGAACTGTCCAATTAATGGTAACAGATGGGCACTGAGGGAAGTCCCCCCCCCTCTCTGTTTATCTGCCCTTTCTTTAACTTTTGTGCCTCTATGCAAGTATCTCGCGAGCCATCCCAGACTGCCCATTTCTGCTCCCCCTCATCTTTAATAACTACATTTCCCTAACAATTACTATCTTTGTTAGTTATAGGAGCAAAATTAGGCCATTCGGTCCATTAAGTCCACTCCGCCATTCAATCGCGGCTGATCTATCTCTCCCTCTCAACCACATTCTCTTGCCTTCTCCCCATAACCTCCTGACAGCCGCACTAATCAGGAATGTATCTATCTCTGCCCCTATTCTTCACCCTTTTGACAGTAGTTTTGTTTTATTGGAGAAGCGGGAGACAGCGGATGCTGGAATACTGAACAAAACACGAAATGCTGGAGGAACTCGGTGCATTTGTGTTTAAGAAGGAACTGCAGATGCCGGAAAATCGAAGGTACACAATAATGCTGGAGAAACTCAGCGGGTGCAGCAGCATCTATGGAGCGAAGGAAGTAGGCAACGTTGCCTATTTCCTTCATTCCATAGATGTTGCTGCACCCGCTGAGTTTCTCCAGCATTTGTGTGTGTGGGTGGGAGTAGGGGGGAGGGGTGGGGGGGGAGAGAGATAAGGCAGCCGGAAGAAAGGGTCGCCTGTCCATTTCCCTCCGTAGATGCTGCCTGGCCCGCGGAGTTCCTACAGTCTTAGAAACTGCTTTAGACAAAAAGAGACACAAACTGCTGGAGTAAAATAGCTCAGCAAGTGAGGTACCTGAACACTCAAAAATGAAAAAGAATGAAAATGTGATTATTTCACCTCCCTTCAACTATTTTGTGTTTCAGCATGAGAGGGATTATAACATTAGAAACATTCATCTTGTAGTGATGTGTTAATGAAGAATTGCAGACATCAATCCGATAGTAAAAAATATATTTATTTAACAATGAGGTAAAACAAGCACTGACAATCAAACTGCTCAGTTACTCATGGTTCGCAGGCGTTCCCACGGTACCTGCAAGAGTTATTACGGATATCGCACGGATATCGCACTGGCCACTATGTTCATACAATGTTGCAATGCTCAACCACAAGTGTACAAGTCACTCTTGGAGAAATTCAAACTTTCTTGAATTTTCTCCCGAGTGACCAAGTTACACGATTACCTGCCGTTAGCGCCACGGTGGTCCACGGTGATCCACGAATGCCGTACTGTTATCGCACGAGGTTCCCACGATGTTAAACTCTGGTTCACTCTTGCGTCAAGTCGCCCCGTGAAAAAGCCACTTAAAGTTAGTACCTGGTGAAATAGGAGTTTACAGTCCTAATGGCCTCTGGGAAGAAACTTCTTCACAACCTCTCCGTACTCACAGCATGGCAACGGAGACGTTTGCCTGACCGTAGCAGCTGGAACAGTCCGTTGCAGGGGTGGAAGGGGTCTCCCATGATCTTATTGGCTCTGGAGTTGCACCACCTTCATCTAACAAAAGTAGACAAAATTGCTGGGAAACTCAACGGGTGAGGCAGCGTCTATGGAGCAAAGGAAATAGGCAACGTTTCTGGTCGAGACCCTTCTTCAGACTGATGTGGGGGTGGGGGGGAGGGGGGGGGGGAAGAAAGGAAGAGGCAGAGAGAGTGGGCTGTGGGAGAGCTGGGAAGGGGAGGGGAAAGAAGGAGAAAGTAGGGACTACCTAACCTATCATCTAACGAAAGGTAATATTCAGAAATCGACACCTTTACCAAATGCAACTCATAGTCATCAAGTCATAATATCATAAAGCAAAACAACATGGAAACAGGCCCTTCAGCTCACATTGTCCATGCCGACTGACATTTTGGACAAGTTGGAATTCTGCCTGCATTTGGCCCAATGATTCCTCCAAAACTTTCCTATCCACATATCCATCCAAATATATATTAGAAGACCTAACTGGGTGATACTTAAGTGTCCACTTTGAAGTTTCTGGAAACACGATTATCTATATAATTAAGTCTCATTGACCACTTCCTGTCTGCGCTGTATATTGATTTTAGAAAAAACACTACCCCCTATATCGCTGTGATTTTTGGCCATCTTACTCACAGCCCTCCTCTGCTGAGCCAGCCCCAAGGATTTTTCCCTTCATTGAAAAATAAAAAAGTTATGAGTGTTAAAAAACCTTGAGATCAGCTGATTGGTCCTCTCGCCTGTCAATCACCGCAATTAAGGTAACGTCCCTTCCGAGGGGGGGGGGGATGGACTATAAAACCCCGGATGCCTGGATGTGAGTCAGTCACTCTCGAAGATTGCGAGGCAGAGGCCACGACTGTCATTCTAAGCTGTGAATCAACGGAACTGGGAGTCTGCAATGTACTTCCAATAAATGATTTGTTACCCCTTAATGACAAAGCCATGAGTTTTGGCCTGATGCCCTGCCTGTGCTTGATAGTGCAATGCTTAATTTCAAAGGAAATGTAATGAAATGACAATGCCATGTGTTGTTTGGCCTGCTGCCCTGCCTGTGCTTGAAACTGCAATGCTTTATTAGGTCTGACTGTGCTTGAAAGGAATAAATGCTTTATTTTATCCGACTGTGTTTGGAAGGAATAAATGCTTCATTAGGTCTGACTGTGTTTAGTCCAAAAGTCCCGCTTACTTGCACTTAGTGGACAGGTCGCGCTGATTGCGTAATTTCAGGTGAGTGTAGAGGTTATGCTAATTGTGGAGTTCCGCTGACTGCGGAAGCCCCACGGTGGAGAGGCCGCACTCAGCGATGTGAGTAGATTCAAGAAAGTTTACTGTAATATATACTGTATGGTGTGTGAGTGTGAGTGTGAGTGTGTAAGTGAGTGTGAGTGTGTATGTGTGTGTGAGTGTGTATGTGAGTGTGAGTGTGTATGTGTGTGTGAGTGTGTATGTGAATGTGTGTGTGTGAGTGTAGGTGTGTGTGTGAGTGTAGGTGTGTGTGTGAGTGTTTGTGCGTGTGTGAG
The DNA here is from genome assembly GCF_010909765.2 of Amblyraja radiata. Lineage (NCBI taxonomy): Eukaryota > Metazoa > Chordata > Chondrichthyes > Rajiformes > Rajidae > Amblyraja > Amblyraja radiata. The sequence continues at coordinate 78,816,314 of NC_045961.1, read as the reverse complement.
TGTGTGCGTGTGAGTCTGTGTGGGTATGTGTGTGTGAGTGTATATGTGTGTGTGTGAGTGTGTCAGTGTATGTATGAGTGTGTGTTTGTATGTGTGTGTGTGTGAGTGTATATGTGTGTGTGTGAGTGTATGTGTGTGTGTGAGTGTAAGTGTGTTTGAGTGTATGTGTGTGTATGTGGGTGTATGTGTGTGTGTGAGTGTAAGTGTGTGTGTGTGTGAGTGTATGTGTGTGTGAGTGTGTGTGTGTGAGTGTAAGTATATGTGTGTGAGTGTATGTGTGTGTATGTGTGTGAGTGTATGTGTGTGTGTGTGAGTGTATGTGTGAGTGTATGTGTGTGTGTGTGTGTGTGTGTGTGTGTGTATGTGTATGTGTGTGTACGTGTGTGTGTATTAGTGTATGTGTGTGTATGAGTGTATGGGTGTGTGTATGTGTGTGTGGGTGTATGTGTGTGTGTGTGAGTGTATGTGCGTGTGAGTGTATGTATGTAGGTGTGAGAGCATGTGTGAGTGTGTGTGTGTGAGTGTGTGAGTCTCTGTGTGCGTGAGTGTGTGTGTGTGTATATTGGAATTGGTGGAGAGGTGGAATATTACGTTGAGGGACCAGCCTTCCCATGTGAAGCTGGGACCCAACGGGTCCTACTTAGTCTAGTAAAACTTATATTTTTGCAACTTTGAATGTTGTTTTGCATAGGTGAACATCCATACTATGGGAAAAATATGTTTGGCGCAATCTTTTAGAGATTTTATTTATTTTTTCCTCTTCTTTTCCCAGGTTGCCAATTGCATTCGGTCATATCTGTCGCATTTTTATGAGGAACAACACTGCTAAATATCTAAGACCAAAGTTGGACCCTTGAAGACCAAAAAAGGTGAATTTATTATGGGGAACAAGGAAATGGCAGATGAGTTGAACAGGTACTTTGGATCTGTCTTCACTAAGGAGGACACAAACAATCTTCCTGATATAGTAGTGGCCAGAGGATCTGGGGTGACGAAAGAACTGAAGGAAATCCACATTAGGCAGGAAATGGTGTTGGATAGACTGATGGGACTGAAGGCTGATAAATGTCCAGGGCCTGATGGTCTGCATCCCAGGGTACTAAAGGAAGTGGCTCTAGAAATTGTGGATGCATTGGTGATTATTTTCCAATGTTCTATAGACTCAGGAACAGTTCCTGTGGATTGGAGGGTAGCTAATGTTATCCTACTTTTTAAGAAAGGCGGGAGAGAGAAAAGAGGGAATTATAGACCAGTTAGCCTGACATCGGTGGTGGGGAAGATGCTGGAGTCAATTATAAAAGATGAAATAGCCGCACATTTGGATAGCAGTAACAGGATCAGTTCGAGTCAGCCTGGATTTACGAAGGGAAAATCATGCTTGACTAATCTTCTGGAATTTTTTGAAGATGTAACTAGGAAAATGGACAAGGGAGAGCAAGTTGCTGTAGTGTACCTGGACTTTCTGAAAGCATTTGATAAGGTCCCACATAGGAGATTAGTGGGCAAAATTAGGGCACATGGTATTGGGGGTATAGTGCTGACATGGATAGAAAATTGGTTGGCAGACAGGAAACAAAGAATAGGGATTAACGGGTCCCTTTCAGAATGGCAGGCAGTGACTTGTGGGGTACCGAAAGGCTCGGTGCTGGGACCGCAGCTATTTACAATATACATCAATGATTTGGATGGAGGGATTCAAAGTAACATTAGCAAATTTGCAGATGACACAAAGCTGGGAGCAGTGTGAACTGTGAGGAGGATGCTATGAGAATGCAAGGGGGGGGGGGGGGAGGGTCAGTCTCAGTCTCAGTCTCACCCTACCCCACAATAGAAGGGGCAGGAGATGTAAAGTTTGATAGCCACAGGGAAGAAGGATCTCCTGTGGCATTCTGACCTGCATCTTGGATGAACCAGTCTGTTGCTGAAGGTACTCAGTCAAATCCATGTTGCAGTGGAATACCTTTTACCAAGATAAACCAAGCATAATTAAGCGTATTAACTTCTGTCTAATGTCAAGATATATTTTTCAGCATAATTACTAATTACATATGATGGCATATATGGTCAAAGGATTCAGAGAATCTAAAATATTTTACTTTCCTGCCTTGTGCATATGCCCAGAAATTCCTGGTCAGTCGCACCAAGCAACCTAGGTTGCAGTGGTTTTCACCTGCAATGTTATTTCACGTCCAAAATTTTGTTCCATAGAATCCAGCTGCTACTTTGTAATTCTTTTACCATTTGGAGATACATAGTAGGGATGTCTTTGCTGATGTACATACTTTTATAAGCCAAACCATGTACTGCCTTTCTGTAGCATCTGAGGATTTGTTTGTTGTACATTAACGGAGTACAGTAATGGACCTAAGGCTGAAACCTTGCTACTCTGACGATCCAGCACATCCACCACAGAGTGCATAAGGATTTCTAAGCCATAAAACGTCACAATTCATCATCTTTGCAGAAGGCATCTCCAGAACTGTTTAAAAACAGCTTTGATAAGCTGCTATGCAACGACAAAATGCCAACCATCGTAAAAATGGCTAATAGATTGCACCTTTTCACTGTTGCCTCACTTAACTCCAATTACATGGATCAAATGTCATTAGAAACGGGAATAGTGCCGGAGGATTGGCGTACTGCGCATGTTGTTCCATTGTTTAAAAAGGGGTCTAAGAGTAAACCTAGCAATTATAGACCTGTTAGTTTGACGTCAGTGGTGGGCAAATTAATGGAAAGAATACTTAGAGATAATATATATAAGCATCTGGATAAACAGGGTCAGATTAGGAACAGTCAACATGGATTTGTGCCTGGAAGGTCATGTTTAACTAATCTTCTTGAATTTTTTGAAGATGTTACTCGGGAAATTGATGAGGGTAAAGCAGTGGATGTTGTGTATATGGACTTCAGTAAGGCCTTTGACAAGGTTCCTCATGGAAGGTTGGTTAAGAAGGTTCAATGGTTGGGTATTAATGGTGGAGTAGCAAGATGGATTCAACAGTGGCTGAATGGGAGATGCCAGAGAGTAATGGTGGATGGTTGTTTGTCAGGTTGGAGGCCAGTGACGAGTGGGGTGCCACAGGGATCAGTGTTGGGTCCACTGTTGTTTGTCATGTACATCAATGATCTGGACGATGGTGTGGTAAATTGGATTAGTAAGTATGCAGATGATACTAAGATAGGTGGGGTTGCGGGTAATGAAGTAGAATTTCAAAGTCTACAGAGAGATTTATGCCAGTTGGAAGAGTGGGCTGAAAGATGGCAGATGGAGTTTAATGCTGATAAGTGTGAGGTGCTACATCTTGGCAGGACAAATCAAAATAGGACGTACATAGTAAATGGTAGGGAATTGAAGAAGGGATCTGGGAATAACTGTGCACAGTACCCTGAAAGTGGAATCTCATGTAGATAGGGTGGTAAAGAAAGCTTTTGGTGTGCTGGCCTTTATAAATCAGAGCATTGAGTATAGAAGTTGGGTTGTAATGTTAAAATTGTACAAGGCATTGGCGAGGCCAATTCTGGAGTATGGTGTACAATTTTGGTCGCCTAATTATAGGAAGGATGTCAACAAAATAGAGAGAGTACAGAGGAGATTTACTAGAATGTTGCCTGAGTTTCAGCAACTAAGTTACAGAGAAAGGTTAAACAAGTTAGGGCTTTATTCTTTGGAGCGCAGAAGGTTAATGGGGGACTTGATAGAGGTTTTTAAAATGATGAGAGGGATAGACAGAGTTGACGTGGAAAAGCTTTTCCCACTGAGAGTAGGGAAGATTCAAACAAGGGGACATGACTTGAGAATTAAGGGACTGAAGTTTAGGGGTAACATGAGGGGGAACTTCTTTACTCAGAGAGTGGTAGCTGTGTGGAATGAGCTTCCAGTGAAGGTGGTGGAGGCAGGTTCGTTTTTATCATTTAAAAATAAATTGGATAGTTATATGGATGGGAAAGGAATGGAGGGTTATGGTCTGAGCGCAGGTATATGGGACTAGGGGAGATTATGTGTTCGGCACGGACTAGAAGGGTCGAGATGGCCTGTTTCCATGCTGTAATTGTTATATGGTTATATGGTTACAGGCAACCAGATGTCAAGAAGTTGATGCAACATTTTCTGATAGGCCATGGTTTGGGATATGTGCTGCAGACACCAACATTGTTTTCCCTGTGGTGTTCTTAAGGGGAAATAAAAATAACCCGTTTGTTTTAAAAAAAGGTAATTATCAGAAAAACTGATGTTAAGACCATTTGAGGAATTTTATTGGATTACACTAGCTTTTCCTTATTTGTCATTGAGTTTAATGTTAAGCAAGGTCATTGAATTGAACATTTTCAGCTCCCTGGTAAAGTATTGCCTAGGAACAGCTCAGGGAAATTTAGTTAATTTGCGATCTAAGACTATGTTTGTGGCTTTATCACATGTGGAGCAAAACATCTTGTGTGACTTTTGAGTACAGTGAGCCAGGCGTTATTTTGTGCAAGGAAAACAGTCACTCAACCATTTGATTCAGGTCAAGCAGATCAAAACTAATCAGAATACTTTCTCTCCATGAGCACAATACACATTACTGAACAAACGAGCCGTTGGCAATTCTCTTCACTATACGTAAACACTGATAGCAAGCACTGCATTGTTACAAAACTCATCACTTAAATTTTGGGTTAGTTCATGGACGAACGTGACCTAAATAAATTATATATATTCTCAATAAGACCTTCACAGTGCATCATAAATATGAAGAATGACACATTAGCATTCATTTGAATCCAGACAATAATGTTAGACGATCTGTGTTGACCATTCAAGCAATTCTGTTGTTAGTCTACTGCGATAATTCAACATTGTTTTATGGCGTAACAAGTAAATGGGTTGAAACGTATTTATTATTCACTGGATGTAGGTGTAGCAGGAAAGGCCAACATTCATCTCTTATCTCTCACTACCCCTCAAACTAGTTTGATTATCACAGAAAGTAGTTAAGAGTAAGGATTGTATTCGACACGGAGTTACAGGTAGCACACTTGAACAGCAGAATATTTGTGAACAAGATCGGCCTATGAAACAACTCTGTAATTTCATGGTCACCATTATAATACATAATTTTTATCTTCAAATTTATTTAAATACCTGGTTTCTTTCACGTTCATAAATTACCCCTTGATTCTCTACTCACCCATCAACACAAGAGATAATTTATAGCACTATTATTGTTTGTTTTTTGTGTGTGTGTATGTGTTCATGGTTGTATATATGGTGAATTTCATTGGCTCATTGGGGAAAAAAAGGTAAGCAGTAGTTTTCAGAACCAAGGATGACCGACCAGTAATATTTAATCTGCCAAGCTTCACAGCCATGCATCTCTGGCTTTTTAAAAAGTTGTCTCCACTCCTTCTCCTCCATTCTCCCCCCTCCCCCCCCCCCTCTTTTAAAGGACTTACCATACACTGTGCTTTAGCCGTCATTTTACAGCACGAACCTTCCAATTCATCACGGTGTGTGTCTGTTTCACCTTGGCTTTGCACCTTGTAAATTTTTTAGACAGTGCTCCCCCCGCTTGCCCTGTCCCCTGCCTGCATAACGGGTTGGTGAAGGAAGCGATGTATTTGTGTTTGTGCTCCACTCTGACTGTCCCGGTTTTTCAGGCGATTGCCAGCAACTTGACAGTCACGACCGGTCCGCTGAAAATGTTGCCTGTGGGACAGGCCCATTAGTTACCCCTTTTCTCTTTTACTCTATTGTACCTCAGTTTTCATTTGTCTCCAATCAATATACATCTCTGGAATTCTCTGCCACAGAAGGTAGTTGAGGCCAGTTCATTGGCTATATTTAAGAGGGAGTTAGATGTGGCCCTTGTGGCTAAAGGGATCAGGGGGTATGGAGAGAAGGCAGGTACAGGATACTGAGTTGGATGATCAGCCATGATCATATTGAATGGCGGTGCAGGCTCGAAGGGCCGAATGGCCTACTCCTGCACCTATTTCCTATGTTTCTATGTTTCTATCTCCTCCAGGCAGCCAAGCTTTCACCATGCGCACACTTCCAAATGCCCTCTATTAGCCAGACCAGTTGTGTCATTTAGTCTCATTAATTTAATCTTATTGCAAGTATTCCTACAAATCTCACTACACACCATGTATCTTACATGTTTTGTTTCAAATATGTTTTTTTGTAGTTTCAATTGTAAGGTCATCATCTTAAATGTTTACTCCATTTCTCACTGCTTGACACACGGAATTAGTTTAGTTTAATTTTCAAGATTCAGCGTGGAAACACGCCCTTCTGCCCATCGAGTCCGTACCGATCAGCCATTCCTGCACATTAACGCTCTCCTACACACACTAGGGACAATTTACAATTATATCAAGCCTACAGACCTGTACGTCTTCGGAGTGTGGGATAGAACTGGAACACCCAGAGAAAACCCATGTGGTCACAGGGAGAACGTACAAACTCCATAATGACCGCACCTCTAATCAGGATCAAACCCAGGTCTCTGGTGCTGTAAGGCAGCAACTCTACTGCCATGTCATTGTGCATTTCCTGCATTATCTGGCTTTAGATTTAAAAAATGTATCCATCTAAATGATGAGGTGACTAATTGGCTGCTCCACTTTCTAAGAAAATTGTGCCAAGTAGTCCCCTTTTCTAATTTTGTTCTCTGATTATAGATATATTGTCTAATTTCTAATCAATAATCCTTTAAAGGGGTTTGTTTTCCTGCTATTTAGATTGAACCCTTGGATAAGGTCTGGAGATTAGTGGCAATCTGATCATTCAATTTCCATAAATACTGCTGCAAAAACCAGTGATGTGTGAAAACAAAACAAAATAAGGCAGCAGAATGACATTGCATTAACATGAAATATCAGAGAGCGACTGAACTGCAAACTGATTGCCTCTCAAGACCTTGCCCCTCGATGAACATTATAACAAAAGGCTAAATTGATCTGACTCACAGCTGATATTTTTGTCGACAACAGCTGGCACAGCTGCTGCCCTGCTCTGCTGTTGGGCTCACCATTGAGTTCAGTGGTGAGACACAGGTGTGCTGGAGCAAGGGTCTGTGTCCATTTTCTGCATCCAATGCACAGCTTTATATCAGGTAAGGTTGGTATACAAATGCACTGGGAGGAGTGGGGTGGGGTAGAAGCACTTCAGCAGAAGGAGTGCAAAAGAGGAATGAACAACATACGACAAATACTATCCTTGTCAGCAACATCCTCATGTCAAAAATATATATTTATAAACATCCAATTAGTCACCCCATCCTTTAGCCACATGCATTAGTATTAATGTGTGTGTGTGTGTATATATCTATATAATTAAAACTCTCATCTTGACCACTTCCTGTTTGCACTCTGCTTTGATTTTAGAAAAAACGTGACAACATATGGCTGTGTTCTTTGGCCATCTCACTCAGAGTCCTCCTCCGCTGCACAGGCACCCAAGGATTTTTCCCATCGATGAAAATTAAAAGACTTAATTGCGTTTTAAAAATGTTAAGATTCTCTCTCCTGTCAATCACCGCCATGAAGGCCACGCACCTTCTGGTGGGAGCAGGGAGGGACTATAAAACCTGGAAGTGTGGGCGCGGCTCAGTCTGTCTGCAAGATGGCGAGGGAGAGGTCACGACTCTCTGTCTGAGCTGGGAAACTACAGAACACTGTGAGTATGCAATGTACTTGAATAAATGATTTGTTAGCCCTTAATGAAAATGAAATTAGTTATTTGGCCTGCCCTGTGCTTGAAACTGCAATGGCAATGGAAATGAAGTGAAAATGCAATGAGCTGTTTGGCTTGAGCCTGCCATGTGCTTGAAACTGCAATGACAATGAAAATGTAGTGAAAATGCAATGCGCTGTTTGGGTTGAGCCTGCCCTGTGCTTGAAAGTGCATTGGCAATGGAAATGAAGTGAAAATGCAATCAGCTGTTTGGCTTGAGGCTGCTCTGTGCTTGAAAGTGCAACGGCAATCAAAATGAAGTGAAAATGCAATGAGCTGTTTGGCCTGAACCTGCCATGTGCTTGAATACAATACAATACAATATTTATTACATGTCATTTGAACCTCAGTGAGGCCCAAACGAAACTCCGTTTCCACAGCCATACAAACAGACAATTTCCCACAAGACACACACACAATTCAATTTACAGAAACATCCATCACAGTGAATCTCCTCCTCACTGTGATGGAAGGCAAAGTCTTTTATCTCCCCTGCACCATTTCTCTCCCGATGTTGAAGACCCAGGCGGGCGATGGTAAGTCCCACGACCATTTTAGGCTGCGCCGGGCGATGTACGGCCCTGCTCCAGGTCTAAATGTCACGCAGTTGGAGCCCCCGGAATGTCCCGCGGCCATCAAAGCCGCGCCGGGCGATGTAAGGCCCCGCTCCGGGTAGTTCCAACCCCGCGACATGGGCTGGAGAAGTCGCGTTGAAGGAGCTCCGGAAAGTGGTCTCTCACCCGGACCCACGAGCTCCCGATATCACAGTCCACCGGACCTGCGGCTGTAGCTAGAGCCTCCTAGCTCCGGGGTCGGGCCGCAGCAGCGAGCCACCACCGCTCCCCGCGTTCCGAGGCCGGCCAGCCCCATGGTGGTATGTCCGCAGCTACGCAGGCTCCGCGACTTGAGCCCCTAGGTCGTTCCAGCTGGATGCTGCTCCACGGTGCTAGGCCCCAACGACAACGGAGACCCGACAGGGAAAAGGTCAGGTCTCCCGTGCAGGGAAGAGATTTTTAAAAGTTTCCCCCTCCCCACCCACCCCCCACACATACACAGTTAAAAACAGTATTAAAAAACACGAACAACTACATTTAACTAAACAAAAAATAAAAAAAGACAGACAGGGGTCGCTGCAACAGGTGAGTCGCGTAGCCAACTTTTGGCCGCCAACGCCGCCAATATTGCAATCGCAATGGAAATGAAGTGAAAATGCAATCAGCTGTTTGGCTTGAGCCTGCCCTGTGCTGGAAATTGCAATGGCAATGGAAATGAAGTGAAAATGAATCAGCTGTTTGGCTTGTGCTTGCCCTGTGCTTGAAAGTGAAATGGCAATGGAAATGAAGTGAAACTGCAATGGCAATGGAAGTGAAATGAAAATGCAATGAGTTATTTGGCCTGCCTGAAACCACTAATTTAGCCCACAAGGCCCCTATTAGCCGAGAAACCAGTCGCTTTTGCCCAAAATGCTCGTATTAGCCCTGGAGGAGCATTTTCCCAAAAGGCCTGTGCCCGGCCAGGAAAAGTCTAGAAAAAGTGCCTTTCACTGAGATTTCACTCATTTAAAAAAAAAAGAGCCACTTTGGCCCATCAGGCCTGTACTTGCCCAGGAGTCCCTTCAGCCCATCATTAAGTATTCCTCCTGCAAGTATTAAACCTCACCCCAGTACTTTTCTCCCTACCTTCATTTGCTCCCTGTGAGATACAGGCCAGGATGGACTTTCCTCCTTCATTGCTGTGAGCTGCAGAAAAAGATGTAAAATGTCTAAAATTGATTCTCCACCCTCTCCCCCTTCTCTCTCACGGAGTCTCCTACCTGTTTTGGGCAGAATTTCTTGCAGTTTCTGAGCTGCCAGCCCACCAGGCCTGAGTGACTGAGCTGCCAGCCCACCAGGTCTGAGTGACTGAGCTGCCAGCCCACCAGGCCTGAGTGACTGAGCTGTCAACCCACCAGGCTTGAGTGACTGAACTGCCAGCCCAAGAATCTATTCGGCCCACAATGTCCATACTAGCCCTCTGAAAACCAGTCCCTTCAGCCTACAACACCCATACTAGTGCTTCAGAAAGCCCCTCCCCCCACCCCACTGGCCAGCAATATTGGAATTGGTGGATAGGTGGAATATTGCATTGGGGGACCACCCCTCCCGTGTGAACATGGGACTTAACAGGTCCCACTTAGTCTAGTATATAATTAACACTCTGATCTTGTGCTCTTCCGGTTTGCGTGGTTTTTCTATTTGCGCATAAACGGTACAGGGCAGTGCTACGATTTTGTGCTACCATACTCAGAATTATCTTGCGCTCAAGTGCAACAAATTATGTTCTGATCGATGGTATAGTTTAAAAGTTATTAAGGTTAAAAATCTTTAAAATGCACATGCGCAGATTGGTCTCTTCTCGTGCTAGTCACCGCCACGCAGATCGGTCTCCTCTCCTGTCAGTCATCCTGGATGGCGGCACCCTGGCTGGGATGGCGATGCCCCTTCCAGTGCAACATCGTTGCACTGATTGGCCGGGTCCTCTGTCACTCACCGGCGTGGAGAATAAAGCAGAAGGAGCGGAGCGAGCAGAGTTTGTGCATCACCGCTGGCTGGAGCTGCGTCACCCAGAACTTGGCCGACTCTGAGGCCAACTCCAAGGCCCACTGCTGATATGACATAGTGATAATTGACATTATCACTCTCTTAATGAATTTTAGCTCAGGTTCCAATTCTATAAGGGGTGGAAATTATAACATTAGGATGGTGAAGATCTGGAACTCATTGTCCATAATGATCGTGGAAACAATTACCAGGGCCTAGAGGTGGGGAAAAAAGTGAAAGAGTGGTGAATAGGACGGACTGAGTTGCTTCTGCCTTCCTCTGAGCAATAGTGATTAAATGATGCTATTTGGGTAACGTTGGGTCCTGTTCAAGTTCAAGTTCGCATTTATTGTCACTTAACCAATTAAGGTACAGTGAAATTTGAGTTACCATACAGCCATACTAAGTGAAAAGCAATAAAACACACAGCCACATAAAATAAAATGTAACGTAAACATTCACCACAGTGGAATATACATTCCTCACTGCGATGGAAGGCAATATAGATCACCTGTGGTCGGGTCGAACCCTCCACACTTGCCGCTGCCGATGGTCTGATGTTCAAGCCCTTGCGTCGGGATGATCGAAACTCCGGCGTTGGGATGGATCGGATCACACCATGGCATGGAGCTCCCGAGTCGGCGTCTTCTTACCGGAGACCACGGCTTCACGGTGTTAAAGTCCCGCGGTCCGAGCACTTTCATTGGCGTTCCTCGGCAAAGGATCACCCTCTCCATGATGGTAAGTCTGCGTCATGCCCGCGGCTTGAAGCTCCAGGCCGGTCTTCAGGAAAGGCCGCACCACTCATGTTGTAGGTCACAGGGGGGACGGAGATGCAACAGGGAGAAAACTCACATTTCCATCGAGGTAAGTGACTAAAAAAGTTTCCCCCAATCCCCCCACCCCTCCACCCCCTACATAAAAAACATACCAAGAAACATTAAAACATCCATTTAAGACATACTTAAAATAATAAAAATAGAGAAGGAACGAGAATGACTGTTGGCGAGGCACCCAATTTCAGCTGCTGGTTTCCAATCTTGCCTACTGAAATTGAACATCAAATATCAGAACATCAGCACTCATTATTAGACTGTGGAAGCTGAAAACCTTTCATAGCTTTGTAACAATTAATCCAGATTTATACCAGCATCTGCAGTTCCTTCCTGCACACTAAAAAAATTAAGCTTAAATTTTTTTTGAGGTCTGCAAGTCGGAACTTTTGGCTAGGGTAGCCAAAGACTGGAGGACATAACTTGAAGATGAGATCTGCAAAGTTTAAAGGAGATGTGTGGCCCAAACTCTTTACACAAGGGGTGATGGGTGTCTGCAACACACTGCAAGGGGCGATGGTGGAGGTTGATACAATAGTGTTGTTTAAGAAGGTTTTAGATAGGCACCTGGATATGCAAGAAATAAAGAGAAATGGATCGTGTGCTGGCAGATGAGATTAGACAATCTTGGCAGAGATGTTGTGGGATAAAGGGCCTGTTCCTATGCTGTACAGTGCTGCACTGTTCTATGTACAGGTTAAAATTACAGTTGTTAGAGTCACTTCTATAACCTTTCATTTCTATGCTTACTTGAATGTGGGATCTGGATATCAAGTGGAGAAGGAGGGCTTCTCAGAAAACGACTATAGAAGCAGTAGTAAGTCACCATGTCTGTCCCATCATTCAATATGATAATGGATGAACTTTGCTGATCACAACTTTTCTGTTAGTTCCTCATAACTGTCCAATCCTTGATCATTCAAATATGTATCTATCTCCACCATCAATACATTTAATGATCTGGTCCCTGCCAAACTTGGTAGCACAGATTTTCCAGAGACCAAAAAGCAATGGGCCTCAATTCATCTCTTCCGATTTATCCATGAGAATGGTGCCAAGGAATGCTGCTGTGTCCCAAAGCATATTCCTACAAGATCCATGCACAATGGTCCAGCCTGTGGTGCTGTTGCCTCATAGTTCCAGCGGCTCAGATTCAAACCTTGCTTTGGGTGCTGTCTGTGTGCAGTTTGCACATTATTTCTTCAGTCGCACGGATTTCCTTCCACATCACAAAGACATTCGGGTTTATTAGGTTCATTTAGCTTGTGAACGGAAGTAGCAATTCACTAAAGTTTAGACCCAGTGTGAAATGTAATACAGTAACTGCCCTGATGAGTACAGAGACCATATTCCTCATGTGAGACTCCTGCAATCCCTTAGTACCTAGAATGGCAAGAGTTAATACTGAGATCTTGGTGGAGAAAATAAAATATACCAGAAATATGTACTGCTATATCTCGAGATTAATTACTTTTGACAGAAACCCTTTTGATTGGGAGTAAATCTGTCGGTTTCTGATTTGAACAATAGTAATTGTTAGAATACTGGAAATGGATTTGAATATTGTGCTCCTTATATAAAGAAGGATATTCTGCATTTGGAATCTTCTGTGCCAAAGGATACATGACATTTTAAACTGGTGTTTATTTATGTGTTTATTTGTCTCCTTATTCTTGTAGCTACAGTATTTATTTTTTCTGTCCAAGCCCTTTTGACATTCACAAGTTCCAGTTTAAGATTGGTGGGAGCTGGCCTGCTAGTGATTGTGTGATTTTACTTCGGAGTCACGTGAGTGACTACATGAAGAAGGGCCGTCTGTCTGCGTGCACGTCATTACGTCTGAACGCAACGCGCGCGAAGGACTGGCAGCCCGTCGGGATGGGCAGGTAAGGAAAGTTGAACTACTTACCTGCGTTCTTTCGGGCTTGAAGCTTTTTGTAGTTTCAGGGCCCAGATGTTGAGGAGACGGTCCGCGGGGAAGTCGGCTGCCGAAGACCGCAGCATTTCCAGTAGCGGGCGACGGTCTTGTTCCCGACATTAGCGCCGGCAGCAGAATCGGCAGGAGACTTGTTGCAGGAGGAGGAGCTCCATTGGTGGTCTTGCAGTACGTAAAACCCCCCGCAATTCAAACAAACCCGTTGACTCAGATGAGTCCGGTGAAGAGGGATACCCTCCCTTAACGGAGAGCGTCTGAGGACGACTCTCCCACATGGAGCAACTTTTTGGAGAAGTTGCTCCGACAATGACCTGCTTCAAAGGAGGGAGCTGTGTCAGGCCGGGCCTACAGCAGGCAGTCCCGGGAGCCTCGCACATGGGGCAGCCCAATGTCTTCCCCATTGGAGGGGGAAGTACATATGGAAGAAACCACTCTGAATCAGAGTACAAAAGCAGGGGGGGGGGGGGGGAACCTTCCCAGGGACAAGCAGAAGAAAGGAAGTAAGTAAGTAACTTTTACTTATATAGCACTGTTTAAGTTAACTTGCATTGACACCAAAGTGCTTTACATAAAATGAATAATAAGCACAAAAGAAAAGAAGTACTTCTGCAATCATCCAGGTTCCACTGGTTGCTTCCCTAGATAGAGATCTAGCAAATGTCTCCTGCTCTGAGGAGAGGAGCATTCACGGTCAGTTTCGGTCTGACCCAAAGCACGAATCTCATTTAGGTCCGCTGGAGGGGCCATGTCAGCGCAGGTATCCTCAGGGGTCTGCAACAGCACCTGTTTTCAGGGCTGCCTACAAATCTCACTCTCAGTGGAGGGGAGTGTGAGTGATCAGTAGGTAACTGATCTCGAATTTAAAGTATGAACATACTGAAGCACATGCATATGGCCTCAAGAGCCAGCAGTTGGCAGAATATCCGCACGCTACAAATGCCGGAAAGGGAACAGCGCTATCAGGGTGACTTTGGAGAAACCAGCCGCCGAATCCTCTCTCCAGGTAAGACCAGAAGAAGGAAGCAAAAGCTGTCGGACCAATCAAGGTACCAACGACAAGCAAAACCTCATCAGTAGGCGACAACACACCCCACACCTCCATAGGGGGTAAGCAGTTCACTGAAGCCGGTGGTAGCTTGAAAGCTTGTCACGGAAATATGATCAGAGTCGTCTTTCAAGGCAGACTCAGAATTATGGCCAGAATTGTCCTACAAGGCAGGCTCAGTATGATGAGGTTTTCAGACCAAGACCCAAGCAGAGGTCAGGAGAAACATGGAATCCACACTCCCTACCAGTCCTACTCCCAATCGAGGAGAAAAAGGAACCCGAATCAGGAGCCTTTGGGCTTACCACAAGACCACCGGTAGGCATGGAGGTAGGTGGGTCTGGGTTTATTGAAACAAGGGATTGTGGACCAGTTACATGTTGGTAATTTTACTCTTGTGGTTTTGTTCAAAATGACAATAACATGAATTTCAGATCTCGTTTTAAAAAACAGATAATAACATGTGATTATTTTTACTGCACAACATACATAGGTTCCAAGCAGACTTGGAACTCGGACCGGAGTTGTCTTCAAGGCAGGCCCAGTATTTTGGGCAGGATTGCCTTTCAGGACAGGTGACAGATGGAGGATGTCACTTCATCCAGGTTTAACTCATTTGTGCAGTACAGACTTTTAGAACAGCAATTTTTGTTACGGTCTAACAACTGTTTTATAGGAGCTTCCTATAAAATGGTCACATGGCATGCATCGACTTCAAAGATGCATACTATTCGATGCCTATTCACTAAGAACAGGAGATATTTGAAGTTTAACTGGATGGTATGGCTCTGCCAAATGGGTTGACATCAACTCTTACACTATTGACTAAACTACGGAAACCAATTCTGGGTCTACAATGGTCTCAGAACCACATAGTAATGGCATATTTGGAGGACATTTTCATTTTGGAGTCACCAAGAATTGGCAGAAGCATCAGTCAAAGCAAACCAAAACCCTGTTTGAAAGAATTGGTTACCTCATCCATCCAGTTAAATCAAAATTGACACCTACAAGGGTAATTAATTACCTAGAATTTACGATCAAAAACAGTAAATATGTTGGTGACTTTGCCTAGGGGCAAACAACAATGTTTAATTAAGTCTGCTATGACCTGATAGTCAAATACTAGCCATCTATCAGGCAAACAGCAAGTGTAATTGGGAAATAGTAGCTGCATTCCCAGCAGTACGTCACGGGCCTTTGCATTACCAGAATTTCAACGAGCAAAGGAACGAACACTCAGATTCCATGCAGGCCAAATTGGCAAACTATGGATTGCCAGCAGATGCCATTGTTGAATAACTATGGTGGATAACGAACGTGAGACAGCTCAAGGGAAATTTTGCTCGAAAGCCATCGGGGGTTCTTCAGACCTATGCAAGCGGCTAAGGATGGGGAGCCACCAACACAGTCTAGAGCTGTGGGGGCAGATGGAATGAGCATGAGTCTGTAATTCCCCAACACATGGAATCAATTACCCAGAATTGTTGGGAATCTACGAGGTAGATATAACATGGTGACAGACAGATGCTGGATCACGAATGTTTAATAACAACACAGAGTGGATGTTGAATCAGACAGTATTTAACAAAATAACTACACGATTTGGGATACCAGATATTGATCTGTTTGCATCTAGACTAAACCATCAGTTACCCAGATATGTGTCCTGCGAGCTGGATCCAGGAGCAAAGGCAGTGGATGCTTTCTCCCTCAATTGGGGAGGAATGTTTATGTATGATTTCCGCCAATTTGTCTCACAAACCAATGCTTGACCAAAATCAAGCAAGACTAAGCCACAGGCATATTGGTAGTGCCAGATTGGCCTACTCAAGCCTGGTCCCCAAAATGTTTTGGGAATTATAGTCCAGCCACTTATGGCTGTACCCAAGAGCAGGGACCTTCTAGTGAACCCAGTTACAGGGAGTAATCATCCACTACATGAACGTATTAACTTGTTGGTCTGCAGATTCTGAGGAGGCCATTTCAAGGCATAGGACTGTCCGAACAAATACAACACAGTTCGGATAATGGATGTCTTGGAGTTCCTATCAACTCTGTACTATAACTATAAACAAAGTTATAGTGCAATCTATAGTGCCAGAGGCGCACTCTCCTCCTATCTGATGCTGGAAGCAGGGCACGGGTCGGTAGGAACGCACCCCTTTACAACAAAATTCATGAAGGGAATTTACAATTTAAGACCTCCAAGACCAAGGTACACGGACACATGGGATGTGAGTGTGGTACTAACCCTACTTTGACAGTGGGGACCGCCTATAACTAACCCTGAAGGTGGTATGCTGACAAAGAGTCCAGACACTGCAAAAGCTACTGTTAGACTACATGACAACCAATATGAACAACATAACATTCGTAATCAGGAACCTGATAAAACAGAGCAGGCCAGGAATGCCAGGGATGGAGATCCAGTTCTTGGCACATCTAGAGGACCAACGGTAGTGTGAGTGGTAACATACTAACACCACTATCTGAGAGTTACGGAGAACCTCAGAGGCTCAGAACAATCGGTCCTCATCAGCCATAAAGAACCACACCAGAAGGTGTCAACTCAAACCATCTCCAGATGGTCAAAGGAGGTAATGGCGGTAGCAGGAGTGAACATTTATATGGTTAAATCTCACTCCACCAGGACTGCATCTACGTCGGCAGCAAGAGCTAAGGACGTGCCCCTTGACGACATCCTAGTGGCTGCAGGATGGACGAATGAAATAATGGTCCACCGGTTTTATAACAAACCCATAACTGGACTGGGGGTGTTTGCACGTACCATTTTAAGTTCTGTCCCATAGTTTCCCCCCAAGGTTGGGAGGGGTAACTATTTTTTTTTAAACTTTTCTTTCATTTAAAGCATCAGTGTCTTTACTTAACTACGTAATGTCTGAATGCTTTTAATGATTACACGCATCCATGGTCAATCCATTCAGTGTGTGACGCCTGGATTCGTAACCAGCATAACATCACAGAGCTTTGAAATCTTCACGTAGTCACTCACATGACTCCGAAGTAAAATAGTAAGATTAAACGAGAACTTACCAGTTTGAAGTTTGATCTTGATTTTATGAGGATTTACAATGAGCGATTACGTGCCCACTGCTCCCACTCTCATACTATCAAGGTCATATGGAAGTTCCAGTTTCTTCACAATCTTACTATTCTCAGGTCTTCTTTTTATCTGTGATTTAACACCGCTGCTTTGAAGATTGACGCGCACGCAGACGGACGGCCTTTCTTCACGTAATCGCTCATCGTAATCCTCAGAAAATCAAGCTCAAACTTCAAACTGGTAAGTTCTCGTTTAATCTTACTATTATCTGCCTTTGTGATGTCAGCGAGCAAACGAGGGGTAGCTAGCTGTTTATTCCTCCTTTGCCAAAGAATTAAACAAATCCATGATCTCCCCTCCCTTTCTCACCCGAATAGCAAATCCATGAAGATCAGGGTCAGTAATCTTGATCTATAAGGCTGCAATGCAGAAATTATCCTTCATCTGTTATTTTTAATTAACAGATTTATATTGCATGCCACTTTACAATTTTAATCACTTGAAATAGGCTCAATTAAAATCTGCGTTTTTGTTAATTATTTTATTTCTGCTAGTAAATATCTCAAAATGCTTGTATATGCATTTATTATAACGCTTACCTAATTTTATGTGATTGTTTCAGAGCATAATGACTTGAATTTTCTACTGTGCTGAGGTTCCTGCATGAATGCTTATTCCACATTCCATTTGCTGCTGTAATGGAAGTATTAGTATCCATGAGATATTTGCATGCTAATATTCAGATCTTAACAATGCTGGTTCACATAACTTAACTGATTCTAAATACATGACGTCATCCTTCTATTAAGTTGTAGGGCCAGATATACTCTTTAATATAGACACAAGGAACTACAAATGTTGGTTTACAAAAAAAACATAGAGTGCTGAATTAACTCAGTAGGTCAGTGTCAGGTAGCTCTAAATTTAGTATGCAAAATTAGAACACATGGTTTTGTGGGTTGGGTATTGACATGGATAGAGAACTGGTTGGCAGACAGGAAGCAAAGAGTAGGAATTAACGGGTCCTTTTCAGAATGGCAGGCAGTGACATGCAAGGCCCAGTGATGGGACCCCAGTTATTTACAATCTATATTACTAAAAGTCTGTTCTTGACCGGTTTTGGCCATCTGTGCTGCGATTTCCGAGAGGACGCCGCCACCTACGGCCGTCATTATTGGCCACCTTGCTCAGAGCCCCCCTCCGCCGCAAGTGTGCCGAGGATTTTTCCTGTCGATTAAAAATAACAGAGATATTAATGTTTTTACAAAATTCCCCATTCTCTCTGCTGCCCCCGCTGGCGGCATGGGGGAGGGACTATAAAACCAGGAAGTGGTGTGCCACACAGTCTCTTCAAGATGGAGGAAGGCAGAGGGTCACGTTTCTCTGAGCTGTGAATAAAACTGAACACATTTCTACTCAAATGTAAGTGCCCTTAGAGGTTCTAAAATGCTTGCAGAATGTGTCTATTGGTTCTAAAGCTTGCAAAAAAGAGTCTATTGGTTCTAAATCTTGCAAAAAAAGAGTCTATTGGTTCTAAATCTTGCAAAAAATGTCTATTGGTTCTAAAGCTTGCAAAAAAATGTCTATTGGTTCTAAAGCTTGCAAAAACTGTCTATTGGTTCTAAAGCTTGCAAAAAATGTCTATTGGTTCTAAAGCTTGCAAAAAAAGTGTCTATTGGTTCTAAAGCTTGCAAAAAAATGTCTATTGGTTCTAAAGCTTGCAAAAAAATGTCTATTGGTTCTAAAGCTTGCAAAAAAATGTCTATTGGTTCTAAAGCTTGCAAAAAGTGTCTCTATTGGTTCTAAAGCTTGCAAAACATGTCTATTGGTACTAAAGCTTGCAAAACATGTCTATTGGTTCTAAAGCTTGCAAAAAATGTCTATTGGTTCTAAAACTTGCAAAAAGTCTATTGGTTCTAAAGCTTGCAAAAAATGTCCATTGGTTCTAAAGCTTGCAAAAAAATGTCTATTGGTTCTAAAGCTTGCAAAAAGTGTCTCTATTGCCTCTAAAGCTTGCAAAAAAATGTATTGGTTCTAAAGCTTGCATAAAAATGTCTATTGGTTCAAAAGCTTGCAAAAAATGTCTATTGGTTCTAAAGCTTGCAAAAAAATGTCTATTGGTTCTAAAGCTTGCAAAAAGTGTCTCTATTGCTTCTAAAGCTTGCAAAAAAAATGTATTGGTTCTAAAGCTTGCATAAAAATGTCTATTGGTTCAAAAGCTTGCAAAAAATGTCTATTGGTTCAAAAGCTTGCAAAAAATGTCTATTGGTTCTAAAGCTTGCAAAAAGTGTCTCTATTGGTTCTAAAGCTTGCAAAACGTGTCTCTATTGGTTCTAAAGCTTGCAAAAAAGTGTCTATTGGTTCTAAAGCTTGCAAAAAATGTCTATTGGTTCTACAGCTTGCAAAAAATGGCTATTGGTTGTAAAGCTTGCAAAAAAAATGTCTATTGGTTCTAAAGCTTGCAAAACATGTCTATTGGTTCTAAAGCTTGCAAAAAATGTCTATTGGTTCTAAAGCTTGCAAAAAGTGTCTCTATTGATTCTAAAGCTTGCAAAACATGTCTATTGGTTCTAAAGCTTGCAAAACATGTCTATTGGTTCTAAAGCTTGCAAAAAATGTCTATTGGTTCTAAAACTTGCAAAAAGTCTATTGGTTCTAAAGCTTGCAAAAAATGTCTATTGGTTCTAAAGCTTGCAAAAAAATGTCTATTGGTTCTAAAGCTTGCAAAAAGTGTCTCTATTGGTTCTAAAGCTTGCAAAAAATGTCTATTGGTTCTAAAGCTTGCAAAACATGTCTATTGGTTCTAAAGCTTGCAAAAAGTGTCTCTATTGCTTCTAAAGCTTGCAAAAAAAATGTCTTGGTTCTAAAGCTTGCATAAAAATGTCTATTGGTTGAAAAGCTTGCAAAAAGTGTCTATTGGTTCTACAGCTTGCAAAAAAAGGTCTATTGGTTCTAAAGCTTGCAAAAAAATCTATTGGTTCTAAAGCTTGCAAAAAATGGCTATTGGTTGTAAAGCTTGCAAAAAAATGTCTCTATTGGTTCTAAAGCTTGCAAAAAAATGTCTCTATTGGTTCTAAAGCTTGCAAAAAAGAGTCTATTGGTTCTAAAGCTTGCAAAAAAAATGTCTATTGGTTCTAAAGCTTGCAAAACATTTCTATTGGTTCTAAAGCTTGCAAAACATGTCTATTGGTTCTAAAGCTTGCAAAAAATGTCTATTGGTACTAAAGCTTGCAAAAAAAATCTATTGGTTCTAAAGCTTGCAAAAAATGTCTATTGGTTGTAAAGCTTGCAAAAAAATGTCTATTGGTTCTACAGTTTGCAAAAAATGTCTATTGGTTCTAAAGCTTGCAAAAAAATGTCTATTGGTTCTAAAGCTTGCAAAAAATGTCTATTGGTTCTAAAGCTTGCAAACATGTCTATTGGTTCTAAAGCTTGCAAAAAATGTCTATTGGTTCTAAAGCTTGCAAAAAAAATCTATTGGTTCTAAAGCTTGCAAAAAATGTCTATTGGTTGTAAAGCTTGCAAAAAAATGTCTCTATTGGTTCTAAAGCTTGCAAAAAATGTCTCTATTGGTTCTAAAGCTTGCAAAAAAATGTCTATTGGTTCTAAAGCTTGCAGAAAAAATGTCTATTGGTTCTAAAGCTTGCAAAACATGTCTATTGGTTCTAAAGCTTGCAATAAATGTCTATTGGTTCTAAAGCTTGCATAAAATGTCTATTGGTTCTAAAGCTTGCAAAAAATGTCTATTGGTTCTAAAGCTTGCAAAAAGTGTCTTTATTGGTTCTAAAGCTTGCAAAAAGTGTCTCTGTTGGTTCTAAAGCTTGTAAAAAGTGTCTATTGCTTCTAAAGCTTGCAAAAAGTGTCTATTGCTTCTAAAGCTTGCAAAAAGTGTCTATTGCTTCTAAAGCTTGCAAAAAATGTCTATTGGTTCTAAAGCTTGCAAAAACATGTCTATTGGTTCTAAAGCTTGCAAAAAATGTATATTGGTTCTAAAGCTTGCAAAAAGTGTCTCTATTGGTTCTAGAGTTGCAAAAAAATGTCTATTGGTTCTAAATTGGTTCATACTAGCGCTCAAGAACCCCCCCCCCCCCCAAATGGTGGCATGAAGTTGAAAGGCACTACTTACTGCAAATGGTGGATTGGTTGCTTTGGCTTGAAGTTGAAAGGCACTACTTACTGCAAATGGTGGCTTGGGAGCTTTGGCTTGCAGTTGAAAGGCACTACTGACTGCAAATGATGGATTGGTTGCTTTGGCTTGAAGTGGAAAGGCACTATTACTGCAAATGATGGCTTGGGTGTGGCTTGAAGTTGAAAGGCACTACTTACTGCAAATGGGGGGGGGGCCTGGGTGCATTGGCTTGAAGTTGAAAGGCACTATTACTGCAAATGGTGGCTTGGTTGCTTAGGCTTGAAGTTGGAAGGCACTACTTACTGCAAATGGTGGCTTGGGCGCTTTGGCTTGAAGTTGAAAGGCACTATTATTGCAAATGGTGGCTTGGTTGCATTGGCTTGCAGTTGAAAGGCACTACTTACTGCAAATGGTGGATTGGTTGTTTTGGCTAGAAGATCAAAGGCACTATTACTGCAAATGGTGGCTTGGGAGCTTTGACTTGAAGTTGAAAGGCACTTATTACTGGAAATATTGGCTTGAAGTTGAAAGGCACTACTTCCTGCAAATGATGGCTTGGGTGTGGCTTGAAGTTGAAAGGCACTACTTACTGCAAATAGGGGGCGTGGGTGCATTGGCTTGAAGTTGAAAGGCACTATTACTGCAAATGGTGGCTTGGTTGGTTTGGCTTGAAGTTGAAAGGCACTACTTACTGCAAATGGTGGCTTGGTTGCTTTGGCTTGAAGTTGAAAGGCACTAACTGCAAATGGTGACTTGGGTGTGGCTTGGGTGTGGCTTGAAGTTGAAAGGCACTACTTCCTGCAAATGGGGGGCGTGGGTGCATTGGCTTGAAGTTGAAAGGCATTACTTACTGCCAATGGTGGCATGAAGTTGAAAGGCATTACTTACTGCAAATGGTGGCTTGGGTGCTTTGGCTTGAAGTTGAAAGCACTACTTACTGCAAATGGTGGCTTGGGAGCTTTGGTTTGAAGTTGAAAGGCACTATTACTACAAATGGTGGCTTGGTTGATTTGGCTTGAAGTTGAAAGGCACTATTATTGCAAATGGTGGCTTGGGTGCTTTGGCTTGAAGTTGAAAGACACCACTTCCTGCAAATGGTGGCTTGGGAGCTTTGAAGTTGAAAGGCACTACTTACTGCAAATGATGGCTTAGGTGTGGCTTGAAGTTGAAATACACCACTTACTGCAAATGATGGCTTGGGTGTGGCTTGAAGTTGAAATACACCACTTACTGCAAATGGTGGCATGAAGTTGAAAGGCACTACTTACTGCAAATGGCGGCTTGGGAGTTTTGACTTGAAGTTGAAAGGCACTACTTACTGCAAATGGAGGGTTGGGAGCTTTGGCTTGAAGTTGAAAGGCACTATTACTGCAAATGGTGGCTTGGTTGCTTTGGCTTGAAGTTGAAAAGCACTACTTACTGCAAATGGTAGCTTGGGTGTGGCTTGGGTGTGGCTTGAAGTTGAAAGACACCACTTACTGCAAATGGTGGTATGAAGTTGAAAGGCACTACTTACTGCAAATGGTGGCTTGGTTGCTTTGGCTTGAATTTGAAAGGCACTACTTACTGCAAATGGTGGTTTGGGAGCTTTGACTTAGAAACATAGAAACATAGAAATTAGGTGCAGGAGTAGGCCATTCGGCCCTTCGAGCCTGCACCGCCATTCAATATGATCATGGCTGATTATCCAACTCAGTATCCCGTACCTGCCTTCTCTCCATACCCTCTGATGCCCTTAGCCACAAGGGCCACATCTAACTCCCTCTTAAATATAGCCAATTAACTGACCCCAACTACCCTCTGTGGCAGAGAGTTCCAGAGATTCACCACTCTGTGTGAAAAAAGTTTTTCTCATCTCGGTTTTAAAGGATTTTCCCCTTATGCTTAAGCGGTGACCCCTTCTCCTGGACTTCCCCAACATCGGGAACAATCTTCCTGCATCTTGCCTGTCCAACCCCTTAAGATTGTTGTAAGTTTCTATAAGATCCCCTCTCAATCTCCTAAATTTTAGAGAGTATAAACCAAGTCTATCCAGTCTTTCTTCATAAGACAGTCCTGACATCCCAGGAATCAGTCTGGTGAACCTTCTCTGCACTCCCTCTATGGCAATAATGTCCTTCCTCAGATTTGGAGACCAAAACTGTATGCAATACTCCAGGTGTGGTCTCACCAAGACCCTGTACAACTGCAGTAGAACCTCCCTGCTCCTATACTCAAATTCTTTTGCTATGAAAACTTGAAGTTGAAAGGCACTACTTACTGCAAGTTGTAGCTTGGATGCTTTGGCATTAAGTTGAAAAGCACTGCAAATGGTGGCATGAAGTTGAAAGGCACTACTTACTGCAAATGGTGGCTAGGGAGCTTTGACTTAAATTTGAAAGGCACCTCTTACTGCAAATGATGGCTTGGGTGTGGTTTGAAGTTGAAAGGCACTACTTACTGCAAATGGTGGCTTGGATGCAATGGCTTGAAGTTGAAATGCACCACTTACTGCAAATGGTGGCTTGGGTGCTTTGGCTTGAAGTTGAAAGGCACTACTGTAAATGCACTTACTTCCTGTTTGCACTCTATATTGATTTTAGATAAAACGCAACCACTTACGGCTTTGATTTTTGGCCATCTTACTCAGTCCCCCCTCCACTGAGCAGGTGCAGAGAATTCTTCCCATCAATGAAAAATAAAAGTGTTATTAGTTTTTTTTTTAAATGTTGAGAATCTCTCTCCTGTCAAACACTCCATGAAAGCCACACCTTTTCCGGTGTGGGGGGGGGGGGGGGGGGGGGGTTATAAAACCCAGAAATATGGGTGTGGCTCAGTCACTGCAAGATGGAGGAGGGAGAGGTCACGACTCGCTGCCTTTAGTGGCTTTGCACCCTACTTCAAATGGTATGAAACTGCACTTGATATTTGGTGGCCTTGCACCCTGCTGGAAGTGGTAAGAAACTGCACTTGAATTTGGTGGCCTTATACCCTGCTTGAAATAGAATTTCAAGGATTAGCCGCGAGTCAACTACCAGCCCACCAGCCGTGAGTGAGTGAGTTGCCAGCACAACAGGCTTGATTGACCACCAGTCCCTTCAGCCCACAACCAGTCCCTTCAGCCCCCCCCCCCCCACCCCCCAACTGGCCACCAATATTAGAATTGGTGGAGAGGTGGAATATTGCGTTGGATGACCAGCCCTCCTGTGTGATGCTGGGACCCAACAGGTCCCACTTAGTCTAGTATATATTAACGATTTAGACGAGTGAATTAATTGTAAAATATCCAAGTTTGTGGATGACAGGAGGATGCTATGAGGCTGCAGAGTGACTTGGATAGTTGGGTGAGTGGGCAGATGCATGCAGATGCAGTATAATGTGGATAAATGTGTGGTTATGCACTTTGGTGGCAAGAACAGGAAGGCAGATTATTATCTGAATGGTGTTCAGATTAGGAAAAGGCGAGGTGCATGAGATCTGGGTTTCTTTGTACATCAATCAATGAAAGTAAGCATGCAGGTTCAGCAGGCTGTGAAGAAAGCTAATGGCATGTTGGTCTTCATTGCAAAAGGTTTTGAGATTAGGAGCAAGGAGCAAGGAGATCCTACTGCAGTTGTACAGCCCCCCGGTGAGACCTCACCTAGAAACATAGAAAATAGGTGCAGGAGTAGGCCAATTGGCTCTTCGAGCCATTCAATATGATCATGGCTAATCATCCAACTCAGTATCCTGTACCTGCCTTCTCTCCATACCCCCTGATCCCTTTAGCCACAAGGGCCACATCTAACTCCCTCTTAAATATAGCCAATGAACTGGCCTCAACTACCTTCTGTGGCAGTGAATTCCAGAGATTCACCACTCTGTGTGAAAATTTTTTTTCTCATCTCGGTATTAAAAGATCTCCCCCTTATCCTTAAACTGTGACCCCTTGTTCTGGACTTCCCCAACATCGGGAACAATCTTCCTGCATCTAGCCTGTCCTACCCCTTAAGAATTTTGTAAGTTTCTATAAGAGCCCCCCTCAATCTTCTAAGTTCTAGCGAGTACAAGCTGAGTCTATCCAGTCTTTCTTCATATGAAAGTCCTGACATCCCAGGAATCAGTCTGGTGAACCTTCTATGGCAAGAATGTCTTTCCACAGATTAGGAGACCAAAACTGTATGCAACACTCCAGGTGTGGTCTCACCAAGACCCTGTACAACTGCAGTAGAACCTCCCTGCTGCTATACTCAAATCCTATTGCTATGAATGCTAACATACCATTTGCTTTCTTCACTGCCTGCTGCACCTTCATGCCTACTTTTAATGACTGGTGTACCATGACACCCAGGTCTCGTTGCATCTCCCCTTTTCCTAATCGGCCACCATTCAGATAATAATGGAGTATTGTGTGCAATTTTAGTCTCCTAACTTGAGGAAGGACATTCTTTCTATTGAGCGAGTGCAGCGTAGGTTCACCAGGTTAATTCCAGAGCTGGTGGGACTGACACATGATGAAAGAATGGGTCGACTGGGCTTGTATTCACTGGAGTTTAGAAGGATGAGACGGGATCTTACAGAAACATATAACATTCTTAAGGGATTGGACAGGCTACATGCAGGAAAATCATTCCCCATGTTGGGGGAGTCCAGAATCAGGGGTCACAGTTTAAGAATAAGGAATTGGCCATTCTGACCTGTGATGAGGAAAAAGCTTTTCACCCTGAGAATTGTGAATCTGTGGAATTCTCTGTCACAGAAGGCAATGGAGGCCAATTCACTGGATGTTTTCAAGAGAGAGTTAGATTTAGCTCTTTGGTCAAATGGAATCAATGAGGAAAAAGCAAGAACGAGGTACTGATTTTGGATGATCAACCATGATCATATTGAATGGGGGTGTTGGCTCGATGGGCTGAATGGCCAACTCCGCCACCTATTTTCTATGTTTCTATGTTTCCTACTGGAGGATTTGGGTAAGTTGTCTTTCAGGTTGGGACGCTTCTTCAAACTGGTTGTAGTAGGGAGGAGAAAGATGGAAAAGATGTGGTGGGAGGGAGGGCAAAGTGTGGTGGCAAGTGATGGGCGGATACATTGATAGGCAGATGTGTGGGCAAAGGTTAGAAATGAATAGGAGTGTAAGATAAAGAGAGCAGATGAGTAAATTGAGAAAAGGAATTTTGGTAGAAGGAGACAGGGGGTAGGGGAAAAGGGAGGTGCAATATTGGGAGAAATGGGTGCGCATCCCGGCGAGATGAGGAAGAGAGAGGGGGGGGGGGGGGAGGAGCAGGGGAGGGGGTGTTACCTAAAATTATTTACTTACTTACTTAATTACTGCCTATTATGCCTCCTGGCATGTAGGGCAGCAACAAAGGTCCTCCTGTCTGTTCTGGGCTAGCTTCTGGACACTATCCCTAGGTCAGCTCCATTGTTTTCATTTCCTCCTCTACAGTTCGACGCCAGGTGGTTTTAGGTCTCTCTCTTTTCCTTTTCCCTTCCGGTGTCCAGTGCAGGGCTATTCTTGGGATGCTGTCTGGTTCTCTTCCTTTTGGCATTCACCATTGACGTTCATCCTAGTATCTGTGGATAGCCCTGGAAGTCCATCACGCTCAGTAGTGTTGATTCCTTCAGTTGCTGTTTCCGTAACATATTTGCTTTACGAGACAGGTTTGTTAGCCCTGTGCACAACCTCCCTCCTGGAGGGCCAGTGGATCGCTCTTTGTCTCGCCTCTACGCTTCGACCTGTCCAGCATGGGAGACCCTAACAGGAGACAAATCTCCTGCTGGCATAGCTCTAGGGGTCACCGAGACACACAAGCTCTCCGACCATGACAAGGTTGCAATCGTGGTTGCAAGCTCTCCGACCACGACGGGGAGTTACCTAAAATTGTTACCGTTTAATATGCTCCTGTTGAGAAACATATGAGAAAGTTTCTTGTCTATCCTTGTATTATGGAATTGACACACATGCCATTTTGTTCTACGTATGCCCAGATTTAATCCAATTAGATCCATATTTGTAGTCATTGAGTGGGGTAACAATTTAGAAGCATCTGCTATGAAATGTATATGTGGCTTCAACACCTCCTGTCCTCTCCTCCTACAATTTGGCGCCTAATGTAAGAGCAACCATTTAACATAAAGTGAATTACCACTACCGTATGTATAAGCATTGTATCATTTCAATTATAACTTCATCTAATAAAATTGTATTAATGTTGAGAGCAATCAATGCTTTTACGCAACAATTATTGCTCAAGCCTATTAGCGCATGAAATACAATAACGACACAAATACTAGGGGCAGTTGCTGGGAGGTCAACAACTGTGGAGAGAATGGTTGAGTTAATAAGAACATCTATATTACTAAAAGTAAGATCTTGACCACTTCCTGTTTTTCTGTTTCATGATTTTGAAGAAACGCTGTCACTTACAGCTGTGATTTTTGGCCATCTTACTCAGAGTCCCCCTCCACTACGCCGGACAAGAGGATTTTTCCCATCAATGAAAAATAAAAGAGTTATTAATGTTTAAAAATGTTGACATTCTCTCTGCTGCCCCTGCTGGTGGGAGGGGGAGGGACTATAAAACCCAGACGTGTTGTGCCTCACTCAATCTCTGCAAGATGGAGGAAGCGAGTGGGTCACATCTCTCTGAGCTGTGAGTAACACTGAACACATGTCTAATCAACTGTGAGTGCCCTTAATGTGGTTTGAAAATGAAAATGTGGTAACTGCTTTGAATTGCTGCACTGCAAATGGTTGTTGGTGGTAGAAACTGCTTTGAAATGCTGCGCTGCAAATGGTTGGTGGTGGTGGTAACTGCTTTGAAATGCTGCACTGCAAATGGTTGGTGGTGGTGGTAACTGCTTTGAAATGCTGCGCTGCAAATGATTGGTGGTGGTGGTAACTGCTTTGAAATGCTGCGCTGCAAATGATTGGTGATGGTGGTAACTGCTTTGAAATGCTGCGCTGCAAATGGTTGGTGGTGGTGGTAACTGCTTTGAAATGCTGCGCTTAAAATGGTTGTTTGTGATGGTAACTGCATTGAAATGCTGCACTGCAAATGGTTGTTGGTGGTGGTAACTGGACAACTTCCTGTTTGCACTGTATATTGATTTTAGATAAAACGCTACCACTCACGGCTGTGATATTTGGCCATCTTACTCAGTCCCCCTCTGCTCATCAGGTGCAGAGGATTCTTCCTATCAATGAAGAATAAAAGTGATATTAGTATTTAAAAAATGTTGAGAATCTGTCTCCTGTCAATCATGCCATGAAGGCCACGCCCCTTATGGTGGGAGGGGGAGGGATTATAAAACCCAGAAGCGTGGGTGTGGCTCAGTCTCTGCAAGATGGGGGAGGGAAAGGTTACGACTCTGTCTGAGCTGTGAATCAACTGTACACACTGAATGTTTACTGAACTGTGAGTGTGGTATTTATTTGGTGTTTTGTGTGGTTTTATGGTGGTTTCACCCTGCTTGAAATGGTATGAAACTGCACTTGAGTTTGGTGGCCTTGCACCCTGCTTGAAGTGGTAGGAAACTGCACTTGAATTTGGTGGCCTTGCACCCTGCTTGAAGTGGTAGGAAACTGCACCTGAATTTGGTGGCCTTGCACCCGGCTTGAAGTGGTAGGAAACTGCACTTGAATTTAATGGCCTTGCACCCTGCTTGAAATGGTAGGAATCTGCATTTGAATTTGGTGGCCTTGCACCCTGCTTGAAATAGAATTTCAAAGAATTGCCATGAGTCAACTGCTTGCCCACCAGCCGTGAGTGAGCAGCCAGCACATCAGGCTTGAGTGACTGAGCTGTCACCCCAATAATCCATTTGGCCCACAATGTCCATACTAGCCCTCTGGAAACCATTCCCTTCAGCCCCGTTGCATTGGGGGACCAGCCCTCAGTGTGAACATGGGACTCAACGGGTCCCACTTAGTCTAGTTAGTTTTATAGACAAGACTTCTACAATATTGGTATGAACATCAGCATTATCCACTGGGTGACCCAGAAAGCAATGGAATGAACAGCACAGAAAAAGTCCCTTTGTTCCGACAGGTTATTTCCTGCAAATCCCATCCCACACCACCTACTTCTAACCAAATAAGAGTTTCATTAGAGACATATGTTCTCCCTATGACCTGCGTGGGTTTTCTCCCGGCTCTTCAGTTTCCTCCCACACTCAAAAGACGTACAGGTTAGTAGGTTAATTGGCTTAGTATAAATGTGAAATTGTCCCTAGAGTGTGCAGGGTAATGTTAATGTGCGGGGATTGCTGGTCGGCACGGACGCAGCTTTAGTTTTAGTTCAGAGATACATCATGGAAACAGGCCCTTTGGCACACTGAATCCGTGCCGACCAGCGATCCCTGCACATTAAAACTGATGATTTTTTTGTAGGGTCTCAACCCGAAACATCGTCTACCCATTTTCTTCCCCAGAGTTTCATAAAAAATGCAAATTCTCACAGACATTACCTCTCATCGCTCCACCCCTCCCACGTTTCACATCCCATAGATGCCGACCCACTCAACACTTTTCATTTGGTTCTTTTGTTCCTCTTAACCTTTTAGGATGTTTATGAAATGCATCCAAGTTCACGTCCAAGTCATCCACATGGCAGCTGAAAGCCCAACTTTATTATGAATTTGTAGTTTTTGTGGTTTGCATATTATTCAGTCTCTGCACGAAGGTTTTGACCACATCAGTATCTCTGAGTGTGAAATGCTCACACCTTATACACTGATCCATTCCCTTTCACTATCTCTCCCCTCTACAAGTACTAATTGCTTATTTATCTCACACTGATCATGTCTCACTCTTATATATTGAATACTCTCATTCACACACCCTTACACACTGACTTTCGCACCTTCATTCAGTCTCTCTCTCTCTCTCTTGCACAGTTTCTCTTATACACTGATTTTTTCTCCTGTACAAATCACCCTTTCTCTTACACTGTCTCCCACTCCCTCTCCCTGTCCCTGCCCCTCTCCTTCACCGTCTCTCTCCCTTTTTTTTCCTTTCCAAGGACTTTATTCAGCAATTGCATATTACAATGTACCAAAAGTACATAAACGTTCAATGGTTACAATACATCAAGCAGTCATTATAATACAATGGTGCAATCAATATTAACAATGCTCTCGCCCCTCGCGGCGACCACGGAAAGTCTCCAGAGTCCCTTGTTCCATCTCCAGGGACACGCGAGCATGGACATAGGCCCGGAAGAGGTAGCCGACACTGGTGTGACCATCAACCGCCCGCTGCCTGGACATGCGAAAGGCCATCTTGGCCAGGCCCAGGAGCAAACCAACAGGGAGATCCCACCCCCAATCGGCTCTCCCCACTTCCTGCCTTATGCCCAAACACCAGGATCATGGGACTAAAATGCAACCAGAACTTGAGGAGCAACCCCTTCAGATATTCGTACAGGGGCAGCAACCTCACACACTCCAAATACGCGTGGAGCACGGTCTCTACCTTGCCGTAGAAAATACGGTGGCCGGCGAGCCCGTGAACCAATTAAAAAGTTTATTACATGGCTCTGTGCAACACTCTCCACCCCAGGTCCCCAATGTAAAGGGGCAAGACTCCCTTGTAGAGAGACCTCCACCGGGGAACCCCTCTCTCTCCCTCTCTCTCTCCCTCACACACTGACTAAATATCTGTCATGATTTTTTCCTTGCTTTCAAAAAGCTTTACTGGTTACAAGTTATATAGTGAAATCAAGAATTAATTATCTATATTACTAAAAGTAAGATCTTGATTACTTCCTGTTTTCCTGTTTCAAGATTTTAGAAACGCTGCCACTTATGGCTGTGATTTTGGCCAGCTTACTCATAATCCACCTCCGCTGCGCAGGACAAGATGATTTTTCCCATTGATGAAACATAAAAGAGTTATTAATGTTTTAAAAATGTTGACATTCTCTCTGCTGCCCCTGCTGGTGGGAGGGGGGAGGGACTATAAAACCCAGAGGTGTTGTGCCTCAGTCAGTCTCTGCATGATTGGGGAAGTAAGGGGGTCACGTCTCTCAGTCTGAGCTGTGAATAACACTGAACACATGTCTACTAAACTGTGAGTGTGGTTTTACTGACTTTGAGTGCCCTTAATGTGGTTTGAAAATGCAAATGTGGTTGGTTTGAAGTAAAAGCACTGCAAATGGTTGGGTGGGGTTTTGGGTTGAAGTAAAAAAAGTACTGCAAATGGTTGGTTTGGGGTTTTGGGTTGAAGCAAAAAGCACTGCAAATGGTTGGTTTGGGGGTTTTGGTTGAAGTAAAAAGCACTGCAAATGGTTGGTTTGTGGTTTTGGGTTGAAGTAAAAAGCACTAAAAATGGTTGGTGGTCTGAACTTGACAACTTCCTGTTTGCACTGTATATTGATTTTAGATAAAACGCTACCAATTACGTCTGTGATTTTTGGCCATCTTACTTGGTCCCCCTCCGCTCATCAGGTGCAGAGGATTCTTCCCATCAATTAAAAATAAAAGTGTTATTAGTGTTTAAAAAATGTTGAGGATCTCTCTCCTGTCAATCATGCCATGAAGGCCACACCTTTTCCGGTGGGACGGGGAGGAATTATAAAACCCGGAAGTGTGGGTGAGGCTCAGTCTCTGCATGATTGGGGAGGGAGATGTCACGAGTCTGTCTGAGCTGTGAATCAACTGAACACACTGAACAGCTACTGAACTGTGGTTGTGGTGCTTTGTGTGGATTTATGGTGTTTTTATGGTAGTTTCACCCTGCTTGAAATGGTATGAAACTGCATTTGAATGGGGTGGCCTTGCACCCTAGATGAAATGGTATGAAACTGCATTTGAATGTGGTGGCCTAGCACCCTGCTTGAAGTGGTAAGAAACTGCACTTGAATTCAGTGCCCTTGCACCCTGCTTGAAATGGAATTTCAAGGAACGGCCATCAGTCAACTGCCAGCCCATCAGCCGTGAGTGAGCTGCCAGCACATCAGGCTTGAGGGACTGTGCTGCCACCCCAAGAATCCATTTGGCCCACAATGTCCATACTAGCCCTCTGGAGACCAGTCCCTTCAGCCCATACAGGTGCTCCAGAAAGCCCCCCCCCCCACTGGCCACCAACATTGTAATTGGTGGAGAGGAGGAATATTGCGTTGGAGACCAGCCCTCCCGTGTGAACATGGAACCCAACGGGTCCCACTTAGTCCAGTTTATAATATAATCCATATTTGAATTAAGATCACCCTTACCTCTTTCATCACGGTATGTGCTTTAAGTCTTATCTGTGAGGCAAAAGATAAAAAATCTCAGGAAGTGCAGAACCATCATTGCTTGGTAGACTGGGATTTTTTCCCTTTGAACATAGGAGGCTCAGGGGTGATCTGACAGAGGTTTAGAAAATCAGGTGGAGCATAGAAAAGATAAATGTCCACAGAATTTTCCCCTGGATAGGGGAGTCCCAAGCTAAGGACAGAGGTTTAAGATGCGAGGGAATGATTTAAAAGAACTTGAGGGGCATTTTCTTTTGCAGAGGATATGGGGTGCATGGGATACGAACTGACAGAAGAGGTGGTAGATTTTAGTATAATTATGATATTTAAAAAACTATTTGGATGGGTACAAGATTTGGAAAGGTTGGGGCCAGGTGCAGGCTGGGCTAGTTCATTTAGCCAATGTGGTCTGCACCATCAAGAACATCCTTACTAACTGTATCACAGTATGGTATGGCAACTGCTCTGTCTCCGGCCGGAAAGCACTGCAGAGGGTGGTGGAAACTGCCCGACGCATCGCCGGTTCCTCACTCTCCTCCATTGAGTCTGTCCAGAGCAGGCGATGTCTGCGAAGGGCGCGCAGCAGCACAAGGATTACTCTTACCCCCCCCCCCCCACCCCCCCCCTTGGACACTCCTTCCCCCAGTGACTGACCTACTTCCCCCCCCCCCCGAAAATTGCACTACG
This sequence comes from Amblyraja radiata, assembly GCF_010909765.2. Classification (NCBI taxonomy): domain Eukaryota; kingdom Metazoa; phylum Chordata; class Chondrichthyes; order Rajiformes; family Rajidae; genus Amblyraja; species Amblyraja radiata. The sequence goes on along the minus strand of NC_045961.1, from coordinate 78,783,120 downwards.
GCTACTTTATATACATATATATATTTTATTGTTCTACTATTCTGTTTTCACACTTCTAGTTAAGATGCTAACTGCATTTCGTTGAATCTGTACTTGTACACTGCACAATGACAATAAAGTTTGAATCAGAATCTTAATTGGGCCGAAAGGCCTTTTTCCATGCTACTGACTCTCTGACTATAATACTCTCAGTTTGATGAGATAGTAAACCAAGGCTATGATCGCCCTCTCAGGAAATAATCAAAGATCCCATGGCACTTTGTCGATGATGATCGACCATCACAGTGGGTAGTGCTGCTGCCTCATATCTCCAGGAACTAAGGTTCAATCCTGACCTTGGTTGCTGCCACATGGGTTTTCCCCGAGGCGATCTGGTTTCCTCCCATATTGCAAGACGTGCAGGTGAATTGGTTAACTCCCCACTGTAAATTGCTGCAAGAAGAGGCGACTGGCAAAAGCATCAAATAGGAGTTGACGGGCATGTGAGAGGGAATAAGTTCAAGCAGTTTGGAAAAATTAAAGATAGGACAGAGAGAATTGTTCTATTTGGAGCCACGATAGATTTTGCTAGGTTGAATAGATTCCTTTTGAATTACAGCAAATAGATTATCCCCTGTGTACATGGTTATTTTCCCTAAATTGCCTAAATTATGATCATAATCATATTGCAGTGTGTGTGTGTTTGCTGTGTATTTATTTGCTGCTGCAAGTCATATATTTGAACAAGCATACTTCAAAATACTTCATTAACTATAAAGCACTTTAGGTGTCTACTTTAATCCAGTTGTTCGCTCTTACTATATTTGTTACTGTAAATATACAATGCAATACCAATTTTTGGAGCAAAGATTCTGAAACATCAACCCATGTAACCTTTAGTTCATTACTTTTGTTGGATGTGATATATTACCGGCAGGAAACATAAAATTTAAGTTTTGAAATTAGCTGAGGCTAGATTTACCTCATTGGCTTTGACATCAACATTTGGCAATAATAGTAGCTATTAAAATAATTATAAACTAATTATTCCAATGAATAATTGCACCTTGAAACTAGCCAAAAAATTAAATTAGTTATTAACGTTACAGCAACAATTAGACCATCATTGCAGGCACATTGAAACGTGTTTTATTAATAAATTAATGAAAGCTACTGGAAATTTCCCTTATCAGATATATACAAGGACACTGTGGGAAGCTGCAGAAGCTACTACAGGAACCCTGGCAAAGATATCTGAATCATCATTGGGCATGGGTGAGGTGCCAGATTACTATAAGGTCTCGTATTGTTTGCCATATGGGTGAAGTCTAATCATTGCATGAATTATCTAGGTGTACTTCACCATACTTGTGGAAAACACAATAAATTCTACTTAACTTGACTTGACTCCATGCAGCATTCTGTGGCTTGCTGTGGGGCTCAGAACCACGTGCCGTGCAGAAAACTGGTCCAGTAATCACAATTGTGCTATTGTGAGTGGGAACATTTTCAGCCTTACACACTGAGAGACTAAAGCAAACTCTCGTATTGTTAATGCCAGATATATACATAAAGGAAAATTAATCTCATACTGATATAATGCAAATGTAATGAAAGTTTGGTACTGAGAATGGTGACATATAAATAAACCGTGTTAAATACTTTCACATTTTATGAACAGAATACTTTTTGAAATAAAAAGGTAAATTCAATAATAAGCAAAAAAATGAGCTCAGTGGGTCGGGCAGTATCTGTGGAGGCAAGACAATGGATGACATTTTGGATTGATACCTTGATACCCTAATACCCATTCATCAGGCCATCAGGGTGATTTAATATGTTCTGAGTGTGCATACATATAAGACCCGATTTCTCTGACACTATTAAAGGATGTGAGGTTCACAGTCACAACAATTTTCCCAGGTTGGAAGTGTCAAAGATCAGAAGGCATAGCTTTAAGGTGGGAAGTTTAAAGGAGATGTGTGGGACGATTTTTTTACATAGCGTGGTGGATGCCTGGAACAAACTGCCACGTATGGCAGTGGGGTCAAATGCAATTGTGGCGTTTATAGGGCTTTTAGTAACGCACGTGGATATGCAGGAAATGGAGGGATATAGTTCACATTCAAGCAGAAGAGTTGAGTTGAGACTTGGCATCATTTTCGACATGGACAGTGTGGGCCAAAAGGCCTATTACTGTGATGTATTGTTATATGTTTTTCAAGGGGCTGGCAAATGACAGAAGCAAATATTGATTGAAAGTAAAAGAAGCATTTTGAAATTGTCTACGCTTTTACTGACCATCATGGAAAGCAAAGGAGATTTGATCATCAAAGCAATAACATGTTGGTGCTTCCCTGAGAATTGCCAACAGTTTCTTGCAGGATTGTAACTTGGTTTCGGTCTCAGACATTTCTGTTCATGGAAATCCTCACTGCTGGCTCCATTGCTGGGCTGCTCCTGAGAGTCTGGTGTCCGAGGAGCAGCATGGACACTTGTGGATGGAGATGTGGTCTGTTGTTTCCACAATAATCATGAGACAATAAGCAAGAGTTGGTGGAAGGTTGGTGGAAGCCCTTTCTGGGGAAAGAAATATTTTTGTAGATATTGACAAAGCAACAACAAGAGATCATAAGAACATAAGAGATTGGAGCAGAATTAGGCCTTTTGGTCATCAAGTCTACTCCGCCATTCAATCATGGCTGATCTATCTCTCCCTCCTAACCCCATTCTCCTGCCTTCTGCCCCTAACCTCTGACTCCCGTACTAATTAAGATGAAAAACAAGGGCATTGTATTGATATAAGTAAGCAACTGATAGACAATCTCCAGTCTTGCTCTACTAAACCATAAAAAATGACCACAATACTCAATGCATTTATTGAATTACCTCCATCAGGGGCTAGTCATGTGCAGAACATCACCTGATAGCCAGTAATGGCTACATTATGTAGGTAATGGATGAGATGCACAAAATTAAACACTCCAATCTTGACTCTTAAATAATACAGGACTTCATCTGCCTTGACACATTCCCAGGTCATGAAATCAAGAGATCTATAGTATTCCATAGGATAGCTTGTTAATCCAATTGCTGCCCATCCCTGTATGGGTAGCCAGTGGCTGATGCCAATGGATGCAGAGAAATGGCATTCTGGGAACATTTATTCAGCTACTTTACAAGCAAAAATATGTTTCATTTTTGAACACATAGTATATAAAAGCCAGTCAATGATTTGTGCAACTTTGTTACGTATAAATGTTCACAAATTATTGCAAACAATTGAAAATGCCTCTGGACTGCAGTTGATTAATAGCGTCAATAAAATCATTGAAGTCTCTGACTATTAAGCATCTGTAAACAACACAGCTCAAGACTTTAACGATAAATGTGGTGAGTGACAAGACTTGTCTTGTTGTTTCCAAACAATTTTGCTACGCGATACTTACACAAAGTATTAAATCCTCAAGGTTACTTTAAGAAGAGTTGTGATTCTATTGTTCACCTCCCTCTAGTGGTGAGATGTTGACACCAAATTAATATATTTTCAGACACACAGAGAGAACACAAGTTAAAACTATTGAACTGCAAGTCTTAACTCCAATCAGCGTTGTCTGTTCTTGAATTGTTCCAACACTGCTTCTCTTTGTATGATATGCTTAACATATCAAGTGCATCGTAGCCATTTCAGCACCCCAGCTATGCCATCCCAGGGTGGCACGGTGGAGCAGTGGTAGAGTTGCTGTCTTACAGAGTGAGAGACCCAGGTTCAATCCTGACTGGGGGTGATGTCTGCACGGAGTTTTATGTTCTCCCTGTGATCTGTATGGGTTTTCTCTGGGAAGCTCCAGTTTCCTCCCACACTATAAAGACGCACAGGTTTGTTAAGCTAATTGGCTTGGTATAAATGTAAATTGTCCCTAGTGTAGGATGGTGCTACTATGCGGGGATCGCTGGTCGGCATAGACTCGGTGGGCCAAATGGCCTGTTTCCATGCTGTATCTCTAAACTAAACTAAAACTAAACTAAATTCCACAGAGACACTATCAAGCAGAAGGCTACATAAAATTAGATAAATATGTTAGTGCAGATGTTAGGGAAAAGTTTCCTGAGAGTGTTAAGATTTTTTTTAATATGAAAAAAAAAGAATGGCAGAGAAGTTAAGGAAGGAAATTTCAAGAACACGGATGTTTGGTAGGTGGAGCCATCACCATCAGTGGCAGGCAGACTGAATTTGAGATGAGCTATAGTTGAGGAACACAGACATTACATAGGAATTTGAGTTTAAGTTTAGTTTATTGTCATGTGTACCGATGTATAGTGAAAAGCTTTTGTTGCATGCTAACCAGTCAGCGGAAATACAATACATGATTACAATTGAGCCATTCACAGTGTACAGATACATGATAAAGGGAATAATGTGAATAATATTTAGTGCAAGATAAAGTCCAGTAAAGTCTGATCAAAGATAGTCCAAGGCTCTCCGATGAGGTAGATAGTAGGTCAGGACTGCTCTTTACTTGTGGTAGGATAGTTCAGTTACCTGATAGCAGCTGGGAAGAAACTGCCCTTGAATCTGGAGGTATGCATTTTTATACTTCTATACCTTTTGTCCCATGGGAGAGGGGAGAAGAGGGAGTGGCGACTTTTCCTTGATTATGTTACTGGCTTTGCCGAGGTAGCATGAGGTGTAAGTGGAGTCAATGGAAGGGAGGCTTGTTTGTGTAATGGTCTGGGCTGCATCCACAATTCTCTACAATTTCTTGTGGTCTTGGACGGAGCTGTTCCCTAACTATGCTGTGACTAATTCCAATAAAATGCGTGGCGTATCTGTAGAAGTTGGTGAGAAGTTGTTGGGGACATGCCAAACGCCCTAAGCCTTCTAAGGGAGTAGAGACATTGGTGTGCTATCTTGCCCATTACTTCAATACGGGTGGACAGGTGAAGTTGTTGGTGATATTTACTTCTAGGAATTTGAAGCTTTCAACCATCTTTCGGCACCGTCAATGCAAAACAGGGTATGTGTACTGCTTTGCTTCCTGAAATCAATCACTATCTCCTTTGTCTTGCTGACATTGAGAAAAGGTTTGTTATCTAAACACCAGGTCATGAGGTTCTCAATCTCCTTCCTGTACTCTGTCTCATCACTATTTGATATCCGGCCCACAATGGTGGTGTGATCTGTGAATGGTAGAGGATTGTAGAGTTGCAACAGGTTACAGAGGTAGGGAAGCCAAGACCATGGATATTCTTCACTAGTTGACCTCATCGTACCTGAATACCAACCCAAACTTAGCAGCCATTTTAATGTTCTCAATAATGGGATGGTGCATCAAAATATATTTATACCCCTAGTTTTTTACAACACCTACAAATATAGAGATTTCCAATCAATAATAACCTTCTTAGACAAAAATGCTCCTAACATCCTTTCTGTCTGTTTTGCCCATCACTATAAATCTTCATCACCTGGTTCTTAAAGCAATTTAAGGTGCTACTAATTAAGTCAAGCAGATGACCTGCTGGCACAAGGGTTGGATTACCTCAATAGCTTGAATCGTTAAGATTAACAAATGTCTATCTTGAGTTAGGTGGTTAATAAATTCAGGTAATTGGTATTCAGCCAGTTTACTAGATCCACCATCCACAGTGTGGTGAAGCACATTTGGTCCCTAGCAAACAAGCTAACCTACCTAGTCTGCACAGAATACTAGCTTTTGTTTATACCATGAACCCGCCAGTTCCATCTTTCTTCTATTGTCCAGGGTTACTGGTGAAGTTGAGAGGGAAATGCAGTGATTAAATGTTTTGTCAGAGTCATAGAATTACACATCATGGAAACAGGTCCTTCAGCCCAACTTGCCTACACCAACCAACATGTCTCATGTACACTAGTCCCAGCTGCCTGTGTTTGGTCTATATCCCTTTAAAACTGTCCTATTCACGTACCTGTCTGATTGTTTCTTCAATGTTGCAATAGATCTGTCTCGACTACCTCCTCTGGCAGCTCATTCCAAACACCAACTACCCTTTGTGTGAAAAAGTTACCCCTCAAATTCCTATTAAATCTTTTCCTCTTCACCTTAAACTTATGTCCTTTGGTTCTCAATTCCCTGCCTTCTTGTGATTCACTAAGTTATTCATGAGATGTTCTCTGGCTGTGAGATACCGAGCTGTTGTTTTCCATTCTATCATGAAAGGTTTCCACTCATCACTCCATTCTACTGGTGATATTTTAGAGTTTTAGCTTAGAAAGAAGGGAATCAATTTAGTTACTCACAAAACTTGCATTTAAGCACTTAGAGTTTAGGTATATGTGAGAATTAAATGAACAGATATTTAACAACAAATGTAACCAGGGATATTCATGACAAAGATATATTTGCTCTTTTATTTGATCATCGTTCTTTGTCTTCCTGGTCTAGGTTTAGGTTTATGTTTATTCATGTCACATGTATAATGAAAAGTTTTTATGTAAACTACTGAGGTATAATGAAAAGTCTATGATCTGTTTATGAATTCTTACCAATATAGTAATAATTAATAATACCTTCACTGTCAAATGTATAACTGTGATCAGTAAGTTTGAAATACAACCCTCATTAGTACATTAGTGCTATTGCCTGAACCTCATGACTTATCCACTGAAGTTTCAACTCTGATTTTTTTTTTCCTGCTGACCAGGAATCCAATCAGAATATAACTTTGATATTTAATTAATGTCTGAAATAATTTGACTACCCCTTCTCTCTTTCAAGGCCTTTCATACTTAAGTAAAAATGGGATTTTGGAATCTCAGCGATTACCTTAGATAAAAAAATCAGAAATATTATGTTTATGGATAAGAAAATAATCTGATGGAAACATAACAGATTACATAGCCTTGTTACCTTATTGATCCATTATATTACTTTCCCTTTGAATTCAACTTGATAGTTTTGTAGTTTTACTTTTAATACTATTTGCTCCAAATTCAAATTAAATACCATTTATATATTTTTCTCCTATCAGAAGTACCTCTTTTATTTTGATGTATTGGTATACCAAATTATGAGGAGCACAGGCAGAGTAGATAGTTAGAAACGTTTCTGTATTACAGAGCTCACAAAATGAGAGGCCATCGTTTTTGATTAAGAGAGAAGAGATTTACAAGGGATTTGAGGAAGATTTTTTTATTTCACCCAGAAGTGTTTTGAATCTGGAATACACAGCCTGAGTGGGTGATGGATGTAGCTCTCACTTAATTGATTAATTATTTGGATGAGGTCCTGAATTGCCAAAGAATAGAAGGCTATGGACCTAACACTGGTAAATGGGATGAGATTATATACAGAAGGCTCCAGGGATGCTGTATGCAACAGAAGGCTCCGGGGATGTCGTGGAGTCGGGAACAGGCCCAGGAAACCGATAGCTGGGCAAAAGATGACCCAGCAGGTCACCCGCGGCCATGAGCAGTGGCAGGCTTGGCTCACTGTTATATTCCGGATGGCAGAATGAATAACAACTTATACGCTGGTTGCCTGGATCATGAGAGAGAGATTTATTACCCACCATTCCCTACATATATTGAACACCAACTCATTTACATATACATGAATATGTATGAATACATTACACTTACGGTAGCGACAAAATACTAAGGGGGGGATCTCGGAAACCTCCGTGCTCGGTCCCGAAGACCGGAGAGCCGACGATAAGGGAGCCGTTGGCTACGTTGAATGCGAGAAGTGGGCCGGTAACAGAGTATCCAGGGTATTGCCTTCAAGGTTGGATGCAGGAGGCATCTCTGACACAAAAAGGCAGTCGGGCGAGGGGAGGAAAGTCGGATTGTGGGCCGAGCCAGTCGAAGCCAACTGCAGCAGCATGGGGCTTACCTGGATTGGGAGCTGCTCCAGAACATCGAATATGTGAACCTGAATTTGGACTTTTTGTAAATAGTGTCAAAATGTGGCAACTGGTGCCACAATGTGGCCAAAATATGATCACATGTGTGAGCTATGCAAAAAGAATTTCACTGTGCACTGCACACATGACAATAAAAGCACTATTGAACCATTGATGGTTGGCATGGACATGGTAATGGCCGGTTCTCACGGTGCGACCTGACGCAAGATGTCACCAGAGTGAAGTGGTCGTGGTCCAGCACGAGTTCCGCACGATATAACGGGGGGTAGATAAAGAGTTCCCACGGTACTCGGCAATTCTGTCATTTGTGCGAGTGACTTGTCCGTCTCCCGATCTTTCCCGTTAATCGTGAATGAACATCGTGGACTGTAGTGTAGTTAATCACGTGGCACAAATGATGTCACTTTTTTTCACACACTATATAAATATCCTCCGTTCGTAGAATTGGCTCATTTGCAGACATGCCTATACAAAGTTGGTTCGAGTACAGGCTGGTTGTTATTTTCATTGACGCGCTGTATGCATTAGCGCAACATGTGCATCGAAAACGCTTGCGTGAAGGCAGAAGGGTGAGATTAATTAAAAAGAGAATTAAGAGGAAGTCTCACTGGGTTAAGCCCATGTTTCAACGGAGATCTCAATTTGGACAATATGACCAACTACTTAATGTGCTGTGCGAAGAGGATAAAAGTGCATTCAAAAACTTTGTCAGAATTTCACCCGAGCTCTTTAATGAGTTAAAGAATAATTTGGGACCTCTGCTGAAGAAGACTGACACTGTAATGAGAAAGGCACTGGAACCAGGGTTGCGCATAGCAATCACCCTCCGCTACTTGGCCTCAGTTGATTCTTATAAAAGTCTATCTTACAACTTTCTTGTCGCCACCAACAGCATCTGTGGTATTGTCCGAGAAACCTGTGAGGCGATCATCCAATTTTATTCAGCTGAAGTGATGGAATGCCCCAGTACACCAGATGCGTGGAAGAGAGTTGCACTGGGGTTTGAAAACAGGTGGAACTTTGCTCACACATGTGGGGCTTTGGATGGCAAGCATGTGGCAATTCGTAAACCACCCGGAGGTGGCTCAAATTATTTCAATTACAAGAAATTCCACTCAATTGTACTCATGGCGGTGGTTGATTATAACTACAACTTCCTGTATGTGGATGTGGGCACACCTGGAAGTGTTGGTGATGGCCGGATTTGGAAAGAAACCTGGCTTGGAAAGAAAATGGAAGGTGGAACAGCAGGCATGCCTGATCCAGAACCTCTGTCAGGAGAAGACAGCCCGGACATCCCATATGCGATGGTTGCTGATGAAGCCTTTGCACTACGGCCCTGGATTATGAAGTCATATCCACAGAGGAATCTAACTAGGGAACAGAGGATCTTCAATTACAGGCTGTCAAGGGCCAGGAGGGAAGTAGAACATTATTTTGGCATCTTGGCAAACAGATTTAGATGCTTGCTCAAGACAATGGAGCAGAGGCCCAAGAATGTGCAGAGTATAGTATATGCAGCATGTGTTCTGCACAACCTGATCTGAATGAGAGGTGCAGCTGCTGGATCAGCAACATCCATCCAGGACGGTGACATAGTGGACAGTGACACAGGGGAAGTAACACTAGGTGCTTGGAGAAGTGGTGCGAACAAGTTGAAAATGGTCTCACTGCAGCGTTTGAAAGGTAACTCGGGCACATCCAGTGTGAAAGAGCAAAGAGACCATGTCTGCACTTACTACAATTCACAATTGGGGAGTGTGCCGTGGCAGGACAGCTATATTGATGGGTAGCCGACCACAGGAACACTACTGCATGTTATAAGCTGACTTCCTAGTGTTGTCCTCTGAAAAGTGCTTCCTATAAGATGTTCGTCCGCAAAACCTGCCGTTTAGAACATTGCATTGTCCCTTTAAATGCCTGAGTTGACGCTTGTAGCGGAGGTTGATGGATATAATGTGTTTTAAATAATCTCGCGTGCCTCATTTGTTGTATTTCGTGTTTGCGAGGCCCTTTTACAGACACATATTTTGTGTGATGCATCTCCTCTCACTATGTGACAGAATTCGTCTTCTTATATTGTCAAATAGGAATAAAGACTTTGTATCACATTTACCGTGCTGATTGTCTTATTTCATTTTCTACCAAGAGGTGAAGAACACGTTTAAATAGCTGAACATTTCAGGGCCCTGCACACTCAAAAATGTAAATGAGTGAAAATGTGATTATATCACATCCATTAAGGTATTTTGTGTTTCAGCATGAGAGGGATTATAACATTAGAGACATTCATCTTGTAGTGATGTATTAATGACGATTTGCAGACATCAAGCTGATAGTAAAAAATAAATTTATTTAGCAGTGAGGTAAACAAGCAATGACAATCAAAATGCTGAGGTAAAAGCTTTATCACACTTCAGGATATAATAAAATGTGGAGCCACCAACAGAAAAAAAAAATGCACAAGAGTAAAGGATCACCCTCTCCCTGCTCCAAGGAGCCCACAGGCAGTGGTATCTCTGGCATCTCCTCTTGCCTCTCCACCTGTCTCTCTTGCTGAGTCTCCTCCTCATTTACCTGCATGGCTAAAAACTTTCTGACTTTCTTTGACCCCTTTCTTTGCGCTTTTCTGAGAGGCATCTCTGCAAGTCTTATGGGGCTTTTTCACTGGGCGACTTGACACAAGAGTTAACCAGAGTTTAACATCGTGGGAACCTCGTGCGATAACAGTACGGCATTCGTGGACCACCGTGGACCACCGTGGCGCTAACGGCAGGTAATCGTGTAACTTGGTGACTCGGGAGAAAATTCAAGCAAATTTGAATTTCTCCAAGAGTGACTTGTACACTTGTGGTTGAGCATTGCAACATTATATGAACGTAGTGGCCAGTGCGATATCCGTGCGATATCCGTAATAACTCTTGCGGATACCGTGGGAACTCCTGCGAACGGTGAACCCGGAAGCTGGACAGAGGGGACAGAAGGTGAGTAAAAATTGTCTTCTGTGGGATTGAATTTAAAAAATAAAGATTTGCATCCGCATATGGACATCAACTTATTCATGAGTTATGTTAATGAGATTCAAGAAAATAACTATAATCTTTAAAAGGGACTTTAAAAGGGACTTTACTGAAAGGTCCCGCATTTTTATGGTCCGTGAGAAATTTTTCACATGTACCTCTTTGAGATATACAGCTCGGATCCTCGCCGACTAGCGATCGATGCCTTTCCGAAGCAGGGTCCGGAACGCTACCAATCAATGTTCTCCAGAGACCCGTGTAAGGAGTGAACTGCACATGCTGGTTTAAACCGAATACAGACACAAAAAGCTGGAGTAACTCAGCGAGTCAAGCAGCATCTCTGGGGGAAAATAGCTGATGTTTCGGGACGAGACACATCTTCAGAATCAATTCCGATTAGGATGTCTGAAGAAGGGTTCCGATTCGAATCGCCACCTATTCTTTTTCTCCAGAGATGCTGCCTGACCCGCTGACTTACTCCAGCTTTTTATGTTTTTCTTCCCAGATCTGACTTACCTGCTGAGTTACACCAACATTTTGTGTCCTTTTGTGCGTATTAACCAGCATCTGCAGTTCCTTTAGACATTACCTAACTTCAGATTTTAGAGATATAGCGCGGAAACTGGCCCTTCGGCCCACCGAGTCCGCGCCGACCACCTATTCTTATCCGGCTTCAGAACGGTTCTTCCTTCCATTCGTTTGGGCACTGACCCGACCTACCAACCTACCTCAATGCGGACATTGGACTTTTTCCCCCTGGAAACATATATTCTGAACTCTGGTATTTTCCTCTTCGCCCTACCTGGTGTTCTTGTGCATGTGTCGGAAGGAACAGCAGATGCCGGTTTAAAGAGAATGCTGGAGTAACTCGACGGTTCAAAATGCTGGAGTAACTCAACGGGACATGCAGCATCTCTAAAGAGAAGGATCGGGTGACGTTTCGGGTCGAGGCCCTTCTTCAGACTGTACGTGGCTTGGTTATATTCATGTATAGCATTATCTGATATGATTGTATAGCACGCAAACAAAAGTTTATTCCCTGCATAGAATCATACAGCGTAGAAACAGGCCCATCGACCCAACTTGCCCACACCGACCAATATGTCCCATCTACACTAGTCCCACTTGCCCGCGTTTAGCCCATAACCATCTAAACCTATCCTATCCATGCTTCAGTCTAATGCGTCTTAAACATTGCAACAGTACCTGCCTCAACTACCTTAACGGATAGCTCATTCCATACACCCACCACCCTTTGCGTAAAATAGTTACCCCTTAGGCTCTCATTAAATCATTCCCCCCGAACCTAAACCTGTATCTGCTGGTTCTCGATATGAGACAATAATAACAAACCAAAGCGAGTTAGGACATCAACGGGGAGATCCTGGATAAACCCAAGGTAGACACAAAATGGAGGAACTCAGTGCAACAGGCAGCATCTCTGGCGAGAAGGAATGGGTGACATTTCGGGTCGAGACCCTTCTGATATGCTGCCTGTCCCGCTGAGCTACAGGTTGTATCTATCTTCGTTTTAATCCAGCATCTGCAGTTCCTTCCTGGCCGAACCCGATTGAAAGATGAGAGGCTGGGCGATAGAGCACTGGGTGTGACAAGGATCAGGCTTCAGTAAGCAAAGTAAAGAGAGGTGGCAACGTTATGGAAATGAAGCGGGTAATCCGAGTGATGGCGAGACGGTATCCTCTAATGTGTCGGAAAGAACTGTAGATGTTGGTTTGCGCCGATGATAGACACAGTAATACTGGAGACAGACATAACATCATGGACGGGCAGCATCTGGATAAAAGGAATGGGTGACGTTTCGGGACGAGACTCTGAAGAAAGGTCTTGAACCGAAACGTCACACATTCCTTCTCTCCAGAGATGCTGCCCGTCCCGCTGTGTTACTCCAGCATTTCGTGTCTATCTTCCGTATGCTCCGTGATGGTCATCTCGGAGTCAAGTGGCAACTCTGGTCTGTAGACACGAGGAACTGCAGATGCAGGAATCACGAGCAAAACACAGAGCGTTGGACGAGCCTGACCCTTTGAGTTCCTCCATCACTTTGTGTTGAAGTCAGGTCTGGACATTGCTTGGCTCAGTCTCAGGCGCCGGCTAACTAGGAAGGTCGAGTCAAAGTCCAGCACTAACACTCAAGAAATAACGTTTGCGGCCTGATGTTCCCAATATTTAATTGAAATCATTAATAAAGTAAATAAATAGATACCAGTCTAATCAGTATCTACGGGATTGGACAGGCTAGATGCAGGAAGAATGTTCCCGATGTTGGGGGAGTCCAGATCCAGGGTCCCAGTTTTACAGTCTACCGTGGGAACTCTTTAACTCAGTAAAGTAAAGTAAAGTAGCCTGTATTGTCATATCAGCGCACAGGCAGCAGTTGATTGTTGCTCTATTCAGTTTCCCAGGGGGTCGGGACGGGACTGGAGTTGGGAGGGAAAGGTGGGGGAGTCGAGGGAGAGGAGGGGGAGACAGATGGGGGTGTCTTCATTTACTGGCGGCGGGTGTCTGTCACTGAAACAGGCAGGTGAGATTTCACATCCACCTTGTGTGTGCCTCTCTCTCTCTCTCCCTCCCTCCCTCTTACACAGGCTGAGAGACTCTGCCTCTGTGAGTGTACGTCTCTTTCTCCCCCTCTCCCACACACAGTAAGACCGAGGTACTGTGCTCAGTCCATTTGTGTCTCCAACATACACAGTAAAACATGTCTCCAAATGAGCCAATTCAACCAAGGGAGGATATTTAGTGTGTGAAAAAAAAGTGACATCACTTTTGCCACGTGATGATTTAACAATACTTCACAATGTTCATTCAAGATTTAACGGGAAAGATCGGGAGACGGACAAGTCACTCGCACAAATAACAGAAATGCCGAGTACCGTGGGAACTCTTTATCTACCCCCCGTTATATCGTGTGATATCGTGCTAGACCACGACCACTTCACTCTGGTTACATCTTGCGTCAAGTCGCCCCGTGAAAAAGCCGCATTACTGTGAAAAAGATTCTCAAACAATGACAATTAGGTGGGACGTCCTCGATGGACACATGGTCCATTGGCGATATTGAGACCACCTTTTTTACTCACCTTATGTCCCCTCTGTCAAGCTTCCGGGTTTACCGTTCGCAGGAGTTCCCACGGTACCCGCAAGAGTCATCACGGATATCGCATGGATATCGCACTGGCATCTGCGTTCATACAATGTTGCAATGCTCACCGAAAAGTGCTCAAGTCACTCTTGGAGAAATTCAAAAAATTTTGAATTTTCTCCCGACCTTACAAAGTTACACGACTACCTGCCGTTAGCGCCACGGAGGTCCTCGGTGGTCCACGAATGCCGTACTGTTATCGCAGGAGGTTCCCACGATGTTAAACTCTTGTTAAGTCTTGCGTCAGGTCGCACCGTGAGAAAGCCTTTTAAGTCAAGGAGACTGTTTTTCTGCTGTATGACTTCATGGTGGTAAGATTCCGGGATATTGCAATGTATTGCTTTAATATCCTTAATGTACTTACTGAAATGTTTACTCTCTTTAATTTGGATGAGCTTTCTGCTTTGCAGTTTAGAATGAAGGCACTTAGTACTCAGCAGCCTTAAGTGGTATTTTAGGAAATAACAAAAATTGTCAAAGAGTCAAATCTTAGTGAATGGCTTATTTCAAAATTTAATAATAATAATAATAATAATAAATTTTATTTAATGGGCGCTTTTCAGACATCTCAAGGACACCTTACATAGTAATCGGAATAAAAACATATAATCGGAATATAACAAGTAATAAAGACATCACAGAGACACAAATTAAAAACAGAATTCAATCCAAAAACAGAAAATCAAAAACACAGTGTGAAGAGAGAGCAGCGGCAGCCAAAGCGCGCCAGCGTCCACTCTCTCTTCACGGCAGCCATCTTGGACACAGACCTACAGGACTACAATTAGACAAAAAAATCATCCCCCCACAGTGGGTAGCACTGTGGAGGAAGATACATAGATACATAGATACATAGATACATAGAAAATAGGTACAGGAGTAGGCCATTCGGCCCTTCGAGCCTGCACCGCCATTCAATATGATCATGGCTGATCATCCAACTCAGTATCCCGTACCTGCCTTCTCTCCATACCCCCTGATCCCTTTAGCCACGAGGGCCACATATAACTCCCTCTTAAATATAGCCAATGAACTGGCCTCAACTACCCTGTGTGGCAGAGAGTTCCAGAGATTCACCACTCTCTGTGTGAAAAAGTTTCTTCTCATCTCGGTCCTAAAGGATTTCCCCCTTATCCTTAAGCTGTGACCCCTTGTCCTGGACTTCCCCAACATCGGGAACAATCTTCCTGCATCTAGTCTGTCCAACCCCATAAGAATTTTGTACGTTTCTATAAGATCCCCTCTCAATCTCCTAAATTCTAGCGAGTATAAGCCAAGTCTATCCAGTCTTTCTTCATATGAAAGTCCTGACATCCCAGGAATCAGTCTGGTGAACCTTCTCTGCACTCCCTCTATGGCTATAATGTCCTTCCTCAGATTTGGAGACCAAAACTGTACGCAATACTCCAGGTGTGGTCTCACCAAGACCCTGTACAACTGCAGTAGAACCTTCCTGCTCCTATACTCAAATCCTTTTGCTATGAAAGCTAACATACCATTCGCTTTCTTCACTGCCTGCTGCACCTGCATGCCTACTTTCAATGACTGGTGTACCATGACACCCAGGTCTCGCTGCATCTCCCCTTTTCCTAATCGGCCAATGTCCAGTTCCCACCCCATGTTCACCACAAAGTCAGGCCTATTGAGGCCACCGCAATTGCCTCTACGGAGGCCCGATGTCCCTGGCCGTTCTCACCGGGTGGTCTTGCCCCGGCGTCGGGAGAGTCCTTTCGGTGGATGGGCCACTGGAACGGCCGCTTCCTGGTTGGAGCCCGCGGCTGCCGAAGCCGACAAGGCCGCGCCGGTTTGGAGCTCCCTGGCTCCCGATGAAAAAGTCGGCGCCGCCTCTCCGCACGCCGCCTCTCCACTCCGCAGACCCGCAGCCCGGAGATGTTGCTCTCGGCGGTCCAGCTCGCCAGAGCTCCAGCGCGTCGCTCCAGCACGGTGACCCAGGCAAGGCATCGCCCGCTCCACTCTGCTCCGCTCCAGCGCTCCAACGCTGTGCCGCCGCCGAGGCCGAGGTGCTGGGCTGTCCCTGCCAGGAAACGGCGCTCCAAGCCCGCTGGTAAGCCACGAGGACGGGTCGACGGGCAGCCCGGAGAAAAGGCTGCCACACCGACCAGGTAGGGACCTAGAAATAAAGTTTACACCTACCCCCCACATTAAAAAGACCATATCCCCATACAAACAAAAAACAGGACTCACTAAAAACTATAAAAAAAACGGATTTAAAACGGACGGCTGCAGGCTAGCAGCCGTTCACCAAGATGGCTCCTCCTCCTCCTCCTTGATTTGAGTTTGTACTGTTCAATGGCCTGATGGTTGTTGATAGCCTGAAAGAAGCTGTTGCTGAAGGTTGCAGGTTTCAGACTCCTACCAGCATTCACCCTGGCAGGAGTGAAATGAGAGCATGGCCAAGGTGGTATGGGTCCTTGAACAGGCTGCCTTTTTGAGGCATTGCCTCTTCTAGGTCGTTTCGATGCTAGTGAGGTTGGTTTCCTCGATGGACACAGAAATTCTGATATAAAGCAGAACATACTGGCAAAAACTAAGCAGGTTAGGCAGCATTTTTGAAAATTGGAACAGTTCATTTTGTAAACCTTTCATCAAAAGTTCTGATGACGTGTCTTTGACATGGAGCTATAACACCTGGGATGGACTTTCGGTGGACGGCGCGACCCTCGTCAGCAGTGGCCTCTGCAGTCCGTCTGGGTTTTATTATTTTTTTGTCTCGTTTTTATGTAGTTTTTGATATTTTTGTTGTTGGGTTATGTGTGTGGGGGGGTGGGGGTGGTGTGGGGGGGAGGGGGTAACTTTAAAATATTTCCCCTGCACGGGAGACCCGACCTTTTCTTTGTCGGGTCTCCGTTGTCGTTGGGGCTGCAACGTGGAGCGGCCTCCAACAGGAACGACCTGGGGTTCCAGCTGCGGCGCTGCCGACTACTCACCGTCACGGGGCTGGCCGAGTCCGGAGCGGGTGGAGCTGTGGTGAGCACTGCTGCCACCTGACCGCCGGAGCTTCGGAGGCTGCAACTGCGGGTTTGGCGGACTGCGGCACCGGGAGCCCGTGGGTCTCTGCTGGGTAACCGCTTTTCGGGGCTTCCGCAACGGCGACTTCACCCGCCCGAGTTGCGGGGTTGAAGAGCACCTGGAGCGGGGCCTTACACCATCGCCCCGCGCGGCTTGGAATGGCCGCGGGACTCTGCAAGCTCACGCCGGGGGCTCTAACACCAAGACTCGGTGCGCGACCTTGCATCACCCGGCGTGGCTTTAATGGCCGCGGGACAATCGCCATCGCCAGCCGGGGGCTTTGACTTTGACTCTGACATCGGGGGGGGGGGGGGGGGAGTGCAGTGGAGAGATAAGTTTTTTTTTGCCTTCCATCACAACGATGTGATGGATGTTTGTGTAAACTGTGATGTGTCTCGGGTCTTTTTGTTTTGTAATGTATGGCTGCAGAAACGACATTTTGTTTGGACCTCAAGGGGTCCAAATGACAATAAATTGAATTGTATTGTATTGTATTGTATTGTATTGTATTGAAGATTAAAATTAGAGAACATATATCTCAGAGTGCCGTGGAGCTGAGAGGAAAAAGACAGGCTGAACATCACGCAGGTTATTGAAAAGAAGGAACAGAATTTTAAAATTACTGCATTGCCAAACTAAGCTACTGCAGGCCAACAAAGAGAGGAAAAATGGTTGAACCAGATTTAAAATTGAGTATGTGGGCAGAAAACATTTGGATATAAACTAATTTAAGATTCAGTGCTGCTTTGTATTTTACCTGCTGTGATTGATATCTGGAAAACTATGGAAAATGTGCATTAAAATGAAAAACAAACAAACAAATAAATGCAAGAGATCACAGGAAAGCTGTCACCCTAGTCTGTACAAATTAATCAGAAACAACATTGTATTGGACATATTCCAAGGTGCATTCTCAAAAGCAATATGAGCTAAATGTTAATGCCAAGATATAGGACATATTAGGATGGATGAGCAAAGTCTTGATGAATTAGGAAGATTTAAGGATCACCATAAGGAATTAGAAACAGAGAGCAAGAGAAGTTTTGGAGAGGTGCATAGTTTAAATCCAAGTTTATGCTTTGCTACGGGGGTGGAGTGATAACTTCAGCATTGCATGAGATAAAAATCATGGAATGTTGACGTTCTGTTGGAAGAAGGCTATTCAAACCATTATCAATGCTTTTATTCTAGTAGAGTAATCCCTGTCAGTCCTATTCTTTCTGCACAGCCTTTTAAAGTATTCTCTGTCAAGTACTAATCCAATTCCATTTTGAAAACACTGATTGATTCTGTTTCAACCATCCTTGTTGGTACTGAGTTTCTGATCATCACCATTTGCTGTACATTTGTTTTTCCCTCGCACACACTTCGTATCTTTTGGCCAAAATTTTAAATTTGTGCCAAGTTCATGACCTTTCGCTAATGGTCATAGCTTCCTTCAATCGAAGCCAGTCATGATATCTCATACATGTCTGTCAACTCCCCTCTCCTTTGCTCCAAAGAGAACACCCCCAGCTTCTTCAGTTTAACATTGCATCTGAGCTCCCCTATTCCAGAAATACATAACAAACTAGTTTTTTAATCTCTGCTGGATTTTCCAGGAAGAGGGCAGAGACCAGAGGGTTTCTGAATCAATTATCATCATCATTGTTTCAGTCTAATCGATCCTTTTTCCAAGTTCTGGATAATCTTGTGTAAAAGATATTATAAATGACCAATTCTCTCCATATCTTATGTTGTTGCCAAAACCTGCAAATGAATTAAATTTGGAATGTTGATGTTCATGTTAATTCTGCTTTAAAATGTACAAGTGGACACACATGTATACACACACACACACACACACACACACACACACACACACACACACACACACACACACACACACACACACACACAAATAAACATTTACAAATAGATACACAAACATACACAGAACAAGTACACACACAATAAAATATGCACGTGAATTTCAGGAGTGGCGTTTAGAAATATTTCTTGCATTAAATGCATCAATACTCTATAAAATCTTGTCATTCTGGGAAAACAAATCATCTGGATTTATAGAAGAGAGTTATATTGGCAGAGCTAAATGAACCAAGAGCCAATACAAACTGCTAAAACACAAGGACTGGTGTCATAACCCCATCTGTTGATTTCCTTGAGCAATTGTTACTAAAATGATTACTTATCGATTTACACAATCCACTGCTCTTTGTTTAAAAGCCGAGTCCATAATCACATTGCTTTTGCCAATTTGTTAAAAATGTTCACTATGTTCTGAACCCAATTATTCATTAAAAAATGGTTTTATGTTGTTTTTGTTCTGATATGCGGATACACTGTGGGCGAACCATCCAGTTAGCAAAACTAATCATTTATGGCAGATTATTTCAGAAAAAAATGTTGCAACCTCTTGCATATCAACCAGTCACAGTAATCTTCAAGTTCAAATCAAAGCACACATTTATAGCTTTATTGTATCAGATATCCCATGCACCAAGATATATGTAAATAGATGTCCATGGTAGTAAGTGATGGAACACATTAGAGACAATAAACTGAGTAATCTAAATGAAAAAAAATTGGCAGCAGCCAGAAACCTGAAATACAACCAGACAATGCTGGAAATACTCAGCAGTGTCAGGCAGTAGCAATGGAGGCAGAAACAGATTATTGATCTGAAACATTAACTCTGCTTCTCTTTTACAATGCTCTCAGTCTACTGAGTATTGTCAGCATTCTTGGCTTTTATTTTAGATTTCAAAAATAGGCATTTTTGTGGGTTTTATTTCCTTCAAGATTAAATAGGCCAGGATGAAGTAATATAGTTTATTTTATCTTGGCATTAAAGAAATAATTATTTTGAAAAATGAGAATGCAAAACTTTCAACTGTTGTTTGCAGTCTACCATATGAAATTGATTTACACCTTTAACCCCAAAGCGTTGACTGCACGTCATTGCTCTGAGTGCCAGAATGTATTTTATTATTTTTTGGTGAATAAGTTAAAAGTTCCAGAATCCAGCAAAACTGTTCAGAATGTCAAGTCAGAGTACAGTATCTGTATCAATAGCACTGTAGGATCTGAAGAAGGGCAGCACCTGCAGTTGCTTCCTACAGCACGTTGATGCATCTGGTAGAGCTGCTGCCTCAAGGAACCAGAGTCCTGGGTTCAATCCTGACCATGGGTGTTGTCTGCGTAGAGTTTGCTTGTTCTCTCTGTTACTGCCTTGGATTCCTCTGGATGCTTTAGTTTCCTTCCCCATCCCAAAGAGAAGTGGGATTGTAGGTTAATTGGCCTCTGTAAATTGCCCCTAGTGTGTAGGGAGTTGATAAGTAAGTGGGATCAAGTGTGGTCTTGGTGGGTTAAAGGGCCTGTTTCCATGCTGTATCTTTAAATCATTAGACAATAGATAATAGGTGCAGGAGTAGGCCATTCGGCCCTTCGAGACAGCACCGCCATTCAACGTGATCATGGCTGATCATGGCTGATCATCCACAATCAGTGCCCCGCTCCTGCCTTCTCCCCATATCCTCTGACTCCGCTATCCTTAAGAACCCTATCTAGCTCTCTCTTTAAAGTATCCAGAGAACCGGCCTCCACCGCCCTCTGGACTCCCCCAGCATCGTGAATATGTTCCCTGCCTCTTGCGTGTCCAAACCCTTAATATGTTTCAATAAGATCCCCTCTCAATCTTCTAAATTCCAGAGTATACAAGCGCAGCCACCCCATTCTCTCAGCATATGACAGTCCCGCAATCCCGGGAATTAACCTTGTGAACGAATGCTGCACTCCCTCAATAGCAAGAATGTCCTTCCTCAAACCCGAATACCAAAACTGCACCCAATATTCCAGGTGTGGACTCACTAGGGCCCTGTACAACTGCAGAAGGACCTCTTTGCTGCTATACTCAACTCCTCTTGAAATGAAGGCCAACATGCCATTTGCTTTCTTCACTGCCTGCTGTACCTGTATGCTTACTTTCATTGGCTGATGAACAAGGACCTCCCAGATTCCGTTGTACTTCCCCTTTTCCCAACTTGACACCATTTAGATAATAATCTGCCTTCCTGTTTTTGCTACCAAAGTGGATAACCTCACATTTATCCACATTAAACTGCATCTGCCATGCATCTGCCCACTCACCCAACCTGTCCAAGTCACTCTGCATTCTCATAGCATCCTCCTCACAGTTCACACTGCCACCCAGCTTTGTGTCATCTGCAAAGTTTCTAATGTTACTTGTAATCCCTTCATCTAAATTATTAATATATATTGCAAATCAACAATCAATTATATCAGGGTTTAAGGGCCTGTCCCACTTGGACAACCTAATTCACGGGTTTAGAAGACCCTAGACGAGTTGAAAAAAATGTCATGTTGACTCGCCAAAGTAAAATACCTCCTACGACTATGTCTACGACCTCCTATGACTATGTCTATGACCTCCTACCACTATGTCTACGACCTCCTACAACCCCCCTCGACCTCAGTCTTCCCCACCTAAGACCAACTACGACTAGCTACGAGTGGAAAATGATCACATGATAAAATGATGTCATGTTTGCATTTTTTTCTCGGGCCAGTTACCGACCTACGACCACCTATGACTACCTACGACTATCTACGACTGCCTACAACTACCATCACGACATACTACGACCTACCTACGACTTACCTATGAGTAAAAAGTATCAATTTTTTCCATGCCAACCATTTTATTAACTCGTGGACATTTTTTATCAGGCTGGAAAAAACGCCGCAAGTACGCGGAGACCACTCACGAGCATGAGGAAGAGTTACGAAGACCTCCTACGACCTCATGGCGACCATTCTGCGAGTATGAGTCAAGGGAAAACCCGGCAGAGATCGCCAATTAGTTCGTGAAAGTGGGACAGGGGCTTAAGGTGGATGAAGCCTGACACCACATAGGTGAAATTACATGCTCAGAACCCCAGAGGCAGACCATACACATACTAAAAAATGAGCCTTTTATTTCCTTCTGTCAACAATACCAAGATCCTGGGATAGGAACAAAGTAAAACTTCACCAGAAAATTTCAATGGCCTTTTCTGCCATGGGTAAAATCTCCATCCTTCACAGGATAAAGTAAACTGATGGAGGACCCAATGGTTATTTCCTTTATGTGTCACTTTGAGATGCTTGTAATTAAGCAACTGCGTTGGCTTGCAATGAACTCAATACGAATGTCAGAAATAAACTGAAATCTATTATGCGGCATTAACTGTGATAATTAAAGTGTTTATTTATGCATTTTCTTTAACTATGAGGTTATAGTGTCACTTCAGAACACTGAACCTCACTTGAATGATGATCACGACCCTGGAAATTAGTAACGATAAATACTAATTAGTAAGATAAGAGAGAAAAAACTGCAGATGCTGGAAATCTGAAAAAAAAGAAAAATGTTGGAATCACTCAGCAGTTCAGGCAACATCCGTGGAAAGAAAAAATACATCAATAATTAATAGCAGTGATAAGGTGTAACAAACATGAACAATTAAATGTGTTTGAAATGAGTATGCTTGATAATTTGAAGTCAATTTTAAGCTGGTTTAAATGCTCTATAGAGAAGAAAGCAAAGGAATACATTTCCAAGTTATGCCTCTCAAAGTTTTAGGAAGGAGAGAACTTTGCCATTGTGTCTGCTGGTCAATACCATTCTGTTCTTCATAGTTTTTCATTTTGTATTCATTCAAGGAATGCATGCTTTACAGTCTGAGCCAGCATTTAATTGTCCATCCCTAATTGCCCTTGAGATGGTGGTGGCGTGCATCCTTCTTGAACTGCTGCTGTCCTTGAGGTTTTGGGGAGAGAGCTATAGGATTTTGACTCAAAGATGGTGAAGGGATGGCAATATATAGTACAAACTGTTGCTATTGTACATTGATGGTGAAGGGAATGTGATTGTGGACATAACAGCCTATCAAGCAGCTTGTTGTGACCTGCATGGTATCAAGCTTCTTGAGTGTTGTTGAACCTGCGCCTGTCTGTATAATAAAAGTGGTCTGGATGTAATTCAGGATTAAATGGCATTAAATGTCTTGTTAGCAGACTTCATTTCACTTCATCAGCTATTCATCTTGACTTAGTTCTGGAAGACTGACTGTCACACCATTGAGAAGACCCAGAAAAATTTACTGGGGAAACAATTCAAGGAGTCATTAATGCTACAGCGGATGTTTTTTTTTGCAATAGCTGCAAAGAACATTCTCATCTCTGGTGTGGCCGGCCATTGTTCCCTTACAAGCAGCACAGATGCACAGAGGATCAAGAGCAGAGAGAGAGGTGCTCATCCATCACTGAAAGATGCAGGGCCACTCCAACTGTGCATTCAGCACAATGTTTGAAAACCAGCTGCTGCCATCACATTCGTGCAGCCCACATTTCCCTCATTGTAGAGTTTGGATGAATTCTTTATTGGACTTTACTGGACTTTATCTTGCAGTAAACAGTACTCCCGTTATCCTATATCTGCACACTGTGGATGGCTTGATTGTAATCATGCGTAGTATTTTCACGACCTGGATAGCACGCAACAAAACGCTTCTCACCATACCTTCATACACACTACAATAATAAACTAAACCAAACTAAAATAAACTAAACAAAGGTCTTTGGAACTCCTCTTTGATAAGAACAAAGTAAAAATACTTAGCATAACGCCTATTCATACACCAAGAAAATACAGTCTATTCAATAGACAATAGACAATAGGTGCAGGAGTAGCCATTCGGCCCTTCGAGCCCTATTCAATGTGATCATAGCTGATCATCCCCGATCAGTACCCCGTTCCTGCCTTCTCCGAATATCCCCTGACTCCGCTATCTTTACGAGCCCTATCTAGCTCTCTCTTCAAAGTATCCAGAGAAGCGGCCTCCACCACCCTGAGGCAGACTCAAAACTCTGTGTGAAAAAATATTTCCTCATCTCCGTTCTAAATGGCTTACCCCTTATTCTTAAACAGTGGCCCCTGGTTCTGGACTCCCCCAACATCGGGATCATGTTTCCTGCCTCTAGCGTGTCCAAACCTTTAATAATCTTACATGTTTCAATAAGATCCCCTCTCATCCACAGCATTCAGCAGATGCTGAAATCGTGAATGAAACACAAAGTGCTGGGGTAACTCAGCAGGTCAGACAGCATCTCTGCGGGGAATGGACTGGAGACATTTCGACTCGGGACCGTTCTTCAGGCTCCTTCTTTACAATGAGGATTTTGCTTGAGAAAAAGGAGCATTTAAACCATTCGGCCCTTCATGCCTGTTCTGCCATTCAGTAAGTTCCCGGCTGAACATTTGTCTCACTACTACTTCCCTATACTAGGCCCCTATCCAAAAATATTTCAGTTCTTGTCCTCAATATTTCAGTTCTTGTTCAGTTCTAGTTCTGGTCCGCAGTCTTATTGTGTAGAGAATTGCAATTATTATTACTCCTTCAGCTGAATAATGTTCTTCTCAACTCTGTCTTGAATAGCCAGTCCTTCATTTTTAGACTTTCACCTCAGATTCTAGGCATCCCAGCCAGTGGAAACGTCAACATATCTGCCATCCAAGTACTTGCTTATGCCGCTTTAGCAGCTTGAACTCACTGTGACTTGCTTAATCAATAATAAGATATCCGGTACGAGCTGACATTGTTATCACCTATCATCCCTGAATACAAACAATAATAGTGACAGCAAGATCACACTGTGACATAGTACTCGGTACTTGTCTGTTGGGCCCAAATCGCCCTCGGGCATTGCCTTTCAATTACTGCTGGGCAATGCACGAAAGCATGTCAATCCTGCCTGCTGGGAGTTGCCCACGCAGTCACGAAATGCAGAGATTTAATCAGTAAGTAAGTTTTAAAGACATCTATTGTACTCTGAGATGATTAAAACTTGAGCTAAAGAAGACTTCTGTTTCATTTCGCCAACTACAGTTGAAGTTTGCATTTGGATTATGTCAGTTTTATTTTCTGAAATCTCATTACTTCAGTTAATGATTCACACCTTCACTGCTTATTGCAAATTGACACTTAATAGTTTCTGTGAATTTCTTACACTTGGTTAAGTGATGATGTTATTTAAAACTACCACAAATGCCAAAAGCAGTAATCATGATAAATGTCCGGTAATTAAGATTGTGCTTTAGATGTGCATCATCTATATTAACATGGTATCTATTGTTAGGATCTTTCACAAAAGCAAATCTATGGGAATATTGTTAAAGAGACCTTTAGATTAATTTTGAAAAACATAATAGTAATTTCTTCAGCTTTTGTTTGCAGTCTTCCTCCTAAAGTCACCAATGCAATTGTTAAATCGGGAGGATTAAAAGTGCCCAGTCTGGGATGGGTTGATAAGCAGATTCCCCAGAGCTAAGAGTTAGCTCCTTTGCTTTTTGTCAGTGATCATAAAATGATTGAAATATATGGACTAGTAAAGATAGAAATCGCTGATTGTGTCATAGCATTTTGGAATGTCCATATCACACTATCTCAAAGAAGGATTTGGATAATACAAAAGTTAGTATTTGCCTGTGGTGCCACATAACCCTCTTGATAATGCTGCAGTTTTTTTTTTAATGGCCTGGTACATTCCTGCTTCTCTTCAGATGGCAGAGGGAACAGGATTAGCTAACAGGATTGCACAGGTCAGTGTGATTGTAACTTATGTGCTTGTGCATTGCAGCATGAAATTGGAGAATGTACTGGAGGTTAGATGTCAGTGTATTTGTCCTTCTGCTGTCTTACTGGACTCATGGAAACAGAAACATCGAAAAAAGGTGCAGAAGTAGGCCATTCAGCCCTCTGAGCCAGAACCGCCATTCAATATGATCATGGCTGATCATCCTAAATCAGTACCCCATTCCTGCTTTCTCCACATTTCCCTTGATTTCTGTAGCCCAACGTATCCAACTCTCTCTTGAATACATCATTCAACATTAACTATTGGGTCCAGCTCAGTTAGGCTGACCCAAGGTGGAAGTCATGGTTTATATCAGACCCCTCAGCTTTATCCAAGAGATATCTACTATTTATTCTGCACTCTGTAATTGTTTTCTCTTTGCATTACCTGTTGTTCCTGTTGTACTTGTACATGATTTGATTATATTATGCATTATATGATTTGACTGGATTTCACGCAAACATAGCTCTTCACTGAATCTTGGTATATATAATGGTAATAAAACCAATATCAAATTAATGTAGTGAATGCACCTATATTCATTTGAATAGAGTTGCCATCGTGAAAGGAAAAGAGTGAAAATAACATCTGTTTCAATTTTAATGAATATTATGTTTATTTACTTCATTTCTATCAGCTAAATGTGTGTTTAATTAAATATTAAAAGGATCAGGAACCGTCAGAATGCCATTAGGCTATCCAGGAGGAGTCCTCCGAATCCAACACCTGAGTCTTGCCATTAATTGTAGATCTCTTTCTGGCGGCAACACCTCCAACAGTTACAACAGGTGACTGAAAGGCTATTGGAGCTTCATTCAGCTGCACGAAGTGGTGCAAGATTGGTGCATCTCAGATCAAGAATGTTCAATGAAGATTTCTCTGCAAAATTGCCATAAAAATTCCAGGATTCCCATAAGTGTTTAAGTTAACCAAATCTGTTCCTGTTCGCCTCCATCTGGTTCCACAACTTATCTTCCTTACTTATTGGATTCCAGCATATGTAGCCTCTTGGGTCTCTACTTATCAACCAGTTCCCGTCTCTGTCTCCATTGTGGGAATTGTGGGAAGAACTGTTTTGTTTTTCCATTTTGTCTTTCAACACTTCACTCTGTGCGAATCAAACTTTACTTTAGTGAATGTATCCTCTGAGAGCTAGGCTAAACATGCCAGGTGCCGGTGGCCCATGGAGTCAAGAAAACAATTTTGCTCAACACAAAGAAGAGTTTGTGAACACAAAGCTACACTGAGACACCCTAATCTTCCCACATAGATAAAGAAGCCTTGTTCTCAGTGGAATGTTACTGAATGCAGGATCACTATAGTTAACCCTGTAAACAAGTGTACATGACTAACCTTGCTTCTATGCTATTAAAAATGATATTAAAAATCTGCATGCTTTGAATTGAGAGAACATTCTCTTGCTTGACTGTTCTCGTTGTCAGACAAGTTATTGCTAATAAAGTAGCTACAGTTTGATAGTCACTCACGTCACATGTGAATTATTCTGACACCACCCTCTCATCCCACCATTTGGCTCCATTTACCCCCTTTTTTTCTCTCCTTATCAGCTATCAGCCATCTTCTCCCAACTCTAGCCTTCCCTCTCCAACATCTGAGTCCATCTGCCCATTATCTCCTGCCTCACCACTTTATCTCTCCCTCTCACATCTTTATATCAGCTATCTCCCTAATACAGTCTCAATCCTGATGCAGGGTCTCAACCTGAATGTCAAGATAGACAGAAAATGCTGGAGTAACTCAGTAGGATAGGCAGCATCTCTGGATAGAAAGAATGGGCGATGTTTCGGGTTGAGACCCTTCTTCAGATACTGAATCTGAAGAAGGGTCTCAACTGGAAACGTCACCCATTCCTTCGATCCAGAGATGCTGCCTGTCCCACTGAGTTACTCCAGCATTTTGTCTCTATCTTCGGTTTAAACCAGCATCTTCAGTACCTTCCTACAAAATGTCAACTATCCCACTGCCTCTTCCTCTTCTTGACCTGCTGAGTTCCTCCAGCAGTTTTTTTTCACTTCACATTCCAGCAACTGCAGTCGCTTTTGTCTTCACATCTGCTCCATTGGAGAATTCCCCATGAAGTATGCAGGAATGCAAAGGATGCCAATCATGTCATCTTATTGAATGGCAGCGGGAGAGTAAAGGGTCAACAGCCTTCATTTCTCATAATCTTGTGACTGGAAGGAACTCCAAAAACATCATAATGCACTGTGTATGGAAAAATAATCCCACAGTAAGCTAATATGTGGAAAACCTCCTGCAATTTTACAGCAAAGCAATGATTCTAAAAAGACAATCTGGCTAGAAAATTTGAATCACTATTATTTTTTTTACAGCCTTTGAGACAGGCAGAATGTGAGACCCCTGGTGTTTATTGCCTTGGATGTTGGTGGATTTTTAGTGGCAGTTTCAAGGTTACAGCAGCTATTAGCATGGTAAATAATGATGAACAAATGCAGCCCGGTGGGTGCTGAATAACATCTAAGCTAATGCTTCCATCCTGCCGTCTAATTGACTTGGACTATCTCTAACACCTCTCTCCTCTTTCCTGATCTCTATGCCTCCATCATATGGGACAGACTATCAACTGATGTTGACTATAAACTCACCGGCCCCCACTGTTAATGGAATTACACCTCCTCCCACCCTGCCTTTTGCAAAGACACCATCCCCTACTCCCAATTCCTCCGTCTCCACCTCGTCTGCTTTGAGGCTTTCTACTCTAGGACATCCGAGATGTCCACTTTCTTTAGTAAATAGTTTCCCCACTTGCATCGAAGATGGATCCCTCACCCATGTCTCCCCCGTGTCCCTTGGTTCAGCTCTCACTCCCCGGCCCCCCAAATAGAACAAGGATAGAATTGCCCTGATCCTCACAGACTCCGCATATTCATCACCAGTCATTTTTTCCCCCTTATTTTTTCCCCATTTTCCCCCCTTTTCTGAGGAAGGTTATACTCTATTTTCCACTCGCTCTGCGACACCTTTCTTCACACCCTTTTCAACCCAAACCATCCCTTCCGGAGGCACTTTTCCTTGCAACCGCATGAGATGTAACACCTTTCCTTATATCTGCTTCCTCACATCCATGGACCCCAGGTGAGATAGAGGTTCACATGTACCACGTCTAATCTCATCTGCAGCATTCAAAGCTCTTGATGCAGCAGAGACTGGGCAACCATTTCGCTGAATACCTGACCTTGACTCACTTTCTAAATGGAGAGAGAATCTAGAAATTGGAGGTGCAAAGGGACTTGGGAATCTTCTTTTGTGTCCATTATCTATGTTTCAAATGTTTGGCCAGGCTCTTGCACAGTGGACAGCCTTCTCGTTTGCCACAGCTAGATCTTCCAGGCAGCATTGTTCACCAAGAAGTATGCATCTTTGTAGGTGTGGCATGGATTGTACAGATGTTCCACATTCGCATTCTGTGTCTGCCTCATCTGCATAGCCCTATTTGCTCATATTAGTCTTGCATCGGCACATCCTTGTACGAAGCCTATTGAGGGACTTCAAGGTATTCCAGTCACACCTGTGACCAAGGTGGTAGCTGTTCCTTGGTTGGGATTGGCATCTTTATGTGGTGGTGGTTTTCACTGTGTTTCTTTTCCCACAAGGCCAGTCTGGTTGCTTGAGGAGAATGTGACAGTGGCTGGACTGTGTGAAGTAAGCTCTTCCTCGACTTCAGACATTTTGGGGCTGGGTGATGGGAGTGACAGGAATGGCGGGTGTCCCCAACTTGCCTACTGTTCTACTGGCAACTGATCTGTGGATTCCTGGTGGAACAATATCGGCCAAGACATGCAAGCTATCCACATCCGTTGGTTTTAGGCAGCCAGTGATGCATCTGCAGCTGTCATTAAGGGAGGCATCAACTTTCTTCGCATGAGATGATCTCTCCCAAACAGGACAAGCATATTTTTCAGCAGAGTAGCACAGCGCAATAGCAGTTAACTGCAGTGTGGATGCATTGGTACCCCTCAATGAGTTTGCCATCTTGCATAGGAGGCTGTTCCTCATCCTCACTTTGCCCTTCACCCTTTCGATGTGTTGCTTAAGAAACATAGAAATATAGAAAATAGGTGTAGGAGAAGGCCATTTGGCCCTTCGAGCCAGCACCGCCATTCATTGTGATCATGGCTGATCATCCCCAATCACTAACCCGTGCCTGCCTTCTCCCCCATATGCCTTGATTCCACTAGCCCCTAGAGCTCTATCCAACTCTCTCTTAAATCCATCCAGTGATTTGGCCTCCACTACCCTCTGTGGCAGGGAATTCCACAAATTCACAACTCTCTGGGTGAAAACATTTTTTCTCACCCCAGTCTTAAATGGCCTCCCCTTTATTCTAAGACTGTGGCCCCTGGTTCTGGACTCACCCAACATTGGGAACATTTTTCTTGCATCTAGCTTGTCCAGTCCTTTTATAATTTTATATGTCTCTATAAGATCCCCCCTCATCCTTCTAAACTCCAGTGAATACAAGCCCAGTCTTTTCTATCTTTCCCCATATGACAGTCCCGCCATCCCAGGGATCAATCTTGTGAACCTATGCTGCACTGCTTCTATTACAAGGATGTCCTTCCTCAAATTAGGAGACCAAAACTGTACACAATACTACAGATGTGGTCTCACCAGAGCCATATACAACTGCAGAAGAACCTCTTTACTCCTATACTGAAATCCTTCGGTTATGAGGCCAACATTTCATTAGCTTTCTTCACTGCCTGCTGTACCTGTAAGCCAACTTTCAGTAACCGGTGTACAAGGACACCCAGGTCTTGCTGCACCTCCCCCTTACCTAACCTAACCCCATTGAGATAATAATCTGCCCCCTTGTTTTTGCACCAAAGTGGAAAACCTCACATTTATCTATATTATAATGCATCTGCCACGCATCTACCCACTCACTCAACCTGCCCAGGTCAACCTGCAACCTCCTAACATCTTCTTCATAGTTCACACTGCCACCCAGCTTTGTTTCATCCACAAACTTGCTAGTGTTGCTCCTAATTCCCTCTTCCAAATCATTAATATATATGGTAAACAGTAGCGGCCCCAACACAGAGCCTTGCGACACTCCACTCGCCACTGCCTACCATTCTGAAAAGGACCTGTTCACTCCTACTGTTTGCTTCCTGTCTGCCAACCAATTTTCTATCCACGTCAACAACCTACCCCCAATAACATGTGCTCTAATTTTAGTCACCAGTCTCCCGTGCGGGACCTAATCAAAGGCTTTCTGAAAGTCTAGATACACTACATCCACTGGCTCCCCTTCATCCATTTTACTTGTCACATCCTCAAAAATTTCCAGAAGATTAGTCAAGCATGATTTTCCTTTCATAAATCCATGCTGTCTTGGACTAATCCTTTTACTGCTCTCCGAATGCCCCATTATTACCTCTTTAATAATTAACTCCAGCATCTTTCCCACCACCGAAGTCAGGCTAACTGGTCTGTAATTCCTCGTTTTCTCTCTCGCTTCTTTCTTGAAAAGTGGGATAACATTAGCTATCTTCCAATCCACAGGAACCGATCTTGAATCTATTGAACATTGGAACATGATCACCAATGCATCCACTATTTCTAGAGCCACCTCCCTGAGGACCCTGGGATGCAGTCCATCAGGCCCAGGGGATTTATCATCCTTCAGTCCCATTAGCCTACCCATACTATTTCTCGCCTAATTAACATTTATTTCAGTTCCTCGACCCCCTTAAATCCTCTATCCTCCAGTACTTCTGGGAGATTGTTAGTGAAGACAGATCCGAAGTACCTGTTCAACTCTTCTGCCATTTCCATGTTCCCCATAATAATTTTACCCGAGTCTGCCTTCAAGGGACCCACATTTGACTTTGCTATTATTTTTCCCTTAACACATCTAAAGAAGCTTTTACTGTCCTTCTTTACATTCCTGGCCAGCTTCCCCTCATATTTCATCTTTTCAGCCCGTATTGCCCGTTTTGTTTCCTTCTGTTGTCTCAAGAAAGTTTCCCAATCCTCTGGCTTCCGGCTACTCTTTGCTGTGTTATACATCTTTTCTTTTAGTTTTATTCTATCCCTAACTTCTCTTGTCAGCCATGGTTGCCTCCTACTCCCCTTAGAATCTTTCTTCCTTTTTGGAATGAAATGATTCTGCGTCTTCCAGATTATGCTCAGAAATTCCTGCCATTGCTGTTCCACCGTCATTCCTGCTAGTATCCCTTTCCAGTCTACCTTGGCTAGCTCCTCTCTCATGCCTTCATTGTCCACTTTGTTCAACTGCATCACTGACGCTTCTGATTTAACCTTCTCCTTCTCAAATTGCAGATTAAAACAAATCATATTATGATCACTACCTCGAAACGGTTCCTTTACCTCGAGTTCTCTTATCAAATTTGGTTCATTGGACAACACTAAATCCAGAATTGCCTTTTGTCTGCTCGGCTCCATTACAAGCTGTTCTAAGAATCCATCTCGGAGGCACTCTACAAACTCTCTTTCTTGGGGTCCTGAACCAACCTGATTTTCCCAGTCTATCTACATATTGAAATCCTCCATCACCACTCCATTACCTTTGTTACATGCCAGTTTTAACTCCTGCTGCAACTTACACCCTACATCTGGGCTACTATTTGGGGGTCTGTAGATAACACCAATTAGTGTTTTCTTGCCTTTGCAATTCCTCAACTCAATCCACAGTGACTCTACCTCGTCAGTCCCTATGTCTTCCCTCGCAAGGAACTGAATTCCATTCCTCACCAGAAGAGCTACCCCCCCTCCTCTGCCCACCTGCCTGTCCTTTCTATAGGATGTATAACCCTGAATATTAAGTTCCCAGACCCGATCCTCCTGCAGCCACATCTCGATAATCCCCACAATGTCATATCTACCAACCTCATCTACTTTACTTCTTATACTTTGCGCATTCAAATACAGTACTTTTAATTCCTCATGCATCTCACCATTCACATCGATCCCTATTACACTTGGCCATCCTCTCCTATCCCTTTGTGAGCTTTCTTTCCCGTTAATTCTGGGGTCATTAACTATCCCTTTACTCCCTTTCCCTTTAACTCCATCCTTGACTATCCCATTTGACACCCCCCCCCCCCCCCTCTTATTTAGTTTTAAACCACCTGTGTCGCAGTGGCAAACCTGCCTGCCAGAATGCCGTCCCCCACCTGTTAAGGTGCAATTCATCCCTTTTGTACAGTTCCCCCTTACTCCAAAACAGATACCAGTGGTCTAAGAATCTAAATTCCTGCACCCTGCACCAGATCCTCAGCCACACATTCTGGTCCCGTATCTCCCTTTTCCTGCTCTGTCCAGCACGCGGAACTGGAAGCAAACCGGAGATAACAACCCTGGAGATCCTGCTTTTCAGCACTTTTCGGAGCTCTCTAAAGTCACGCTTCAGAATATTCATCCCTTCCTTTCCTACATCGTTTGTGCCAACATGCACTACAACTTCCGGCTGTTCACCTTCGCCCTTGAGGATTTTCTGCACTCTGTCCGTGGCATCCTGGATCCTGGCACCAGGAAGGCAGCACACCATCCTCGAATCCCGTCTGTGGCCACAGAAACCCCTGCCCGTATCTCTCACAATGGAGTCTGCAACCACCACTGCGATGCCTGACGTCGGCCTCTTTGGTTTTAGCTCAACAGCACTTTTTGCTTCGCAAGCCAGTGCGCCGCTCAGTGCGTCTACGTTTTCTGTCCCGACAGCTTCTAAGTGGGTGAACCTGTTCACAAGAGGTACAACACCCGGGGACCTTTGCATTCCATGTTTACTTCCCTTTCTCACCGTCACCCACCTTCTCTCTTCCAGTACCGTAGGTGTAACAATCTTGCTGTAGGACTCGTCGAGGAACGACACAGCCTCTCGGATTAACCTGAGGTCATCCACTTGCTTCTCCAGTTCCCCAACACGGTCCTTCAGGAGCTGTACCTGGATGCACTTCTCACACTTGTAGCAGCCAGAGGCACCAGCAGTGTCCTTGACCTCCCACATACTGCAAGCATCGCACTGAATCAGCTTGCCTGACATCTCCTTCTTTCGTCTCTCCCTCCAGCGTTTTGCGTAGCCTCCTCCCCTCAACCTCCTCGCTGAAGACTCTCAAGCCAAAGACTCACACTTTACTCACAGGGCACTTCCCTCACAAGGCCACTCCCTCACTGCCGCTCCCCTAGAGCAGCCTTGCTTATATTGACTGATAAATTGCCTAATTTACCAATTTACTTGAAGGAGAGGGTTCGGTCCAGAGTGACCCCAAGGTAGACAGGGTAGCGACAGTGTTTCAAAGGGACACCATTCCATGTTAAGGACAGCTTCCTCCCAGCTTTGCAATTACAAAGGTGGAACAGGCTAACTTGGGTCTTAGCAGGGTTTGCCTTCAGTTGCTGGTGCAGCACACACAAAAAGTAAATTTGCAAGTAAAATTGGTAGTAAGGAAGGGAAATTCAATGGTCGCATTAATATCAAATGTATTAGAATACAAAAAACAGAGATTTAATGCTGAGGCTCTATAAGGTGCTGGTCAGGCCGCATTTGGAGTATTGTAAGCAAATTTGGGCCCCTTATCTGAGGAAGGATGTGCTGGCTCCGGTGAGGGTCCAGAGGAGGTTTACAAGAATGACTCCTGGAATGAGTGGGTTGGCGTTTGACAGCACCGGGCCTGTACTCACTGGAGTTTAGAAGGTTGAGGGGGCACCTCATTGATACTTACAGAATAATTAAAGGCATCGATAGAGTGGATGGGGAAAGGATGTTTTCACTGTTGGGGCGAGGCTAGGACCAGAGGTCATAGCCTCAAAATTAAAGGGCACTCTTTTAGAAGTGAGGTGAGGAGGAACTTCTTTAGTCAGATGGTAGTTAATTTGTGGAACTTATTGCTGCAGATTGCTGTGGAGGCCGTCAGTGGATATTTAAGGCAGAGATAGACAATTTCTTGATTAGAACGGGTGCCAAGGGTTATGGGAAGAAGGCAGTTAAATGGGATGAGGAGGCAGAGGTCAGGCATGATTGAATGGCAGAGTAGACTCGATGGGCTGAATAGCTTAATTCTACTCCTATAATTTGTGAACTTGTGAACCTCGGTCTGCCACGTCCTGCTGGATTTCCTGGTTCTGAACCATTTTAACTTTCCTTCCCATTCCCATACTGACCTTTCGTTCCAGGACCTACTCCATTGCCAGAGTAAGGCCACATGTAATTTGGAGGAACAGCACCTCATTTTCTGCTTGGGTAATTTAAAACCCAGTGGTGTGAACATTAAATTCTCCAATTTTAAGTAAACCACCAACACAAATCCATTCCCCTCAACATGCCCCCTTTTCCCCCTCTCTTCCTTGTGCCCCAATTTGATGCACATCTATTTCTCTTTTTCCCATCCCTCACCCTTTCCTTCCACCTATATTCTTTCCTCTGGTTTCACATCTCATGCTTCTTCTATCCTCATCTTTTTATCACAGATTCGGTCCTTTCAACTATCCTTTGTCCCACCATCTGCCAATCAAAATCCTCCATCACCTGTAAGCACCCTTCACTTGCCAGGCTTTGTCACACCCCAACCTCGCTTCTAGCTTCTTCCCCCCCTACTACAATAAGTCTGAAGTAGGGTCTTGACCCGAAACATCATTATCCACCTTAGTTTAGAGATGCAGCTTGGAAATAGGCCATTTGGCCCACCGAGCCCACGCCAATCAGCGATTCCTGTATACTAATACTATCCTACCCACGTTCGGGACAATTTACAATTTTACCAAGCCAATTAAACTACAAACTTGTACGTCTTTGGAGTGTGGGAGGAAACAGGAACACCCAGAAAAAACTCACGCAGGTCACGGGGAGAATGTACAAACTCCATACAGACTGCACCCATAGTCAGGATCGAACCCAGGTCTCTGGCTCTGGAAGGCAGCAACTACCAATGCGCCACTGTTCTTCAGAAATGCTGCCTAAGCCACTGAGTTAATCCAGCACTATGAAGTTACCCTTTGCAAAACATTGAAGGAATTGTTTTACAAACGAGTGCAGTTCTTTAAAAAAGGATGGGTTGTAATTTGAT
The DNA here is from genome assembly GCF_010909765.2 of Amblyraja radiata. Classification (NCBI taxonomy): domain Eukaryota; kingdom Metazoa; phylum Chordata; class Chondrichthyes; order Rajiformes; family Rajidae; genus Amblyraja; species Amblyraja radiata. Next base: position 78,747,256 of record NC_045961.1, on the reverse strand, counting down.
GATGACTTTTGCAAATTTACAATGTTCCAAAGTGCATAAATAGCCAATCACGCACTTTTGAAGTATAGGCATTTCTGCATGGCAGCCAGACAATTTGTGGACACCAAGCCTCCATGCATAGCTATAATTAACATTCTCCCCGTGACCTGCGTGAGTTTTTTCTGGGTGTTCCTGTTTCCTTCCACACTCCAAAGACGTACAAGTTTGTAGTTTAATTGGCTTGGTAAAATTGTAAATTGTCTATGTTTTTTCAAATTATGTTTAAGGAGGGCTAAATATTCACCATAAATTGTGCTACAGATTATTTTATGTCTATATGAGAGAACACAATGGAGCTCTGTTTTACGTCACATTTAATAAACTCAAATATCTAACGATGAAATATTTGCTTCATGATTCTTTGGAATGTCACTGATGCTTTTGAGTTAGTATCAGAAATATGATTTGAACCTACAACCTTCTGACATGTAATTCTGAGTGTAAACCATCCTGAAAATGTTGATGCTTTTTCTGAATATTCTCAAGGCTGTAAATCTGCATCATGCCACCTGCAAACCTGTAGCTTTTTGGAAGGGAGGGGAGGGGAGGTTGGGGTGACAAACGTAAGGGTAGTCAGGGTGGTTGATATTTTACTGAAGCACACAATGTTTTGAAAAAGTGAAATCACAAACAGAAAGGAATATATATTTATATATAAAACATGCTTTGCAGCTGCCATTGCAAATGAAGTGACAGCTCCCTGATCTTTACAAAACAGATCGTCGAATTGGGAAGGTGTAGAGTCATGATCCCTATTCAAGTTTTTACATCACATTACATCAGTTTATGAATGTTTGTGTCTGCTTTGGAATGTATGGTGTCTGTAGGTCTCTGTGACAGATGTTATTAACAATGTTTCATGAAGTTAAGAATCAATACTGATGGAAAGTTATAACGTTTCTGCTACTTTCATTTCTGAGCTGAGGCATCAAAAACTGAACTAAAAGTGCCAATACCTGGATATTCCAAAACCTTGTTTGTTTCTTGACGGCACTGGGTTTTTTTCCACTCCCCTCACTCATTCTATAAAATACTACACTCTGAACATGCAACGTCACTAAACAATCCTGAAATTGTCATCAAACCTACAGATTAAGGTAGTACTGTAATTCTGTTCCTATTCTCACCCCGTTAGTCTGGTTCAGTAAAAAACTGAGTCAATCACTGAATCAACTAACTTTATTTTCCAATCACGAATACACTAGTCTATATGATACCTAACTACAACCACTGGTCCGATCCTTATCTCTACTCATCCAAGTCCTTCAGACTCATGCGAATAGACTCCTCCAGATGCTCAGCACTGTCCCAAGTGCTACCCCAGAATATCGACACAGACTCATGTGCTCTCCCCTCTTATATACTACTAGACTAAGTGGGACCCATTGGGTCCCATATTCACACAGGAGGGCTGGTCCCCCAACGCAATATTCCACCTCCACCAATTCCAATATTGGTGGCCAGTGGGGGGCGGGCTTTCTGGAGCGCTAGTATGGGTGTTGTGGGTTGAAAGGATTGGTTTCCAGAGGGCTAACATGGACATTGTGGGCTGGATGGATTCTTGGGCTGGCAGCTCAGTCACTCAAGCCTGATGTGCTGGTAGCTCACTCACGGCTGGTGGGCTGGCAGTTGACTTACGGCTATTCCTTGAAATTCCATTTCAAATATGGTGCAAGGCCACCAAATTCAAGTGCAGTTTCCAACCACTTCAAGCAGGGTGCAAGGTCACCAAATTCAGGTGCAGTATTCTACCACTTCAAGCAGGGTGCAAGGCCACCAAATTCAAGTGCAGATTATGACCACTTCAAGCAGGGTGCAAGACCACTGAATTCAAGTGCGGTTTCATACCACTTCAAGCAGTTGCAAGGCAACCAAATTCAAGTAGTTTTATACAATTTCATGCAGGGTGCAAGGCCACTAAATTCAAATGCAGTTTCATACCATTTCAGGCAGGGTGAAACCACCATAAAACCACACAAAACACCACAAAACACCACATAAAAAAACACTCACAGTTCAGTAGACATTCAGTGCATTCAGTTGATTCACAGCTCAGACAGAGAGTCGTGCCCTCTTCCTCCCCCATATTGCAGAGACTGAGCCACACTCACACTTCAGGGTTTATAGTCCCTCGCCTTCCCACCGGAAGGGGCGTGGCCTTCATGGCCTGATTGACAGGAGAGAGAATCTCAACATTTTTAAAACACTGAAAACTTTTTTATATTTCATTGATGGGAAAATTCCTCTGCACCTGATGAGCAGAGTGGGGCTCTGATTAAGATGGCCAAAAATCACAGCCGTAAGTGGTAGCGTTGTTTCTAAAATCAATATACAGTGCAAACAGGAAGTGGTCAAGTTTAGACGTTTAATCGTTTGCCTTTTCAAAGCCACCACATTTGCCTTTTCAAACCCACCACTTTTGCCTTTTCAAACCAACCATCACCATTTGCTTTGCCTTTTCAAACCATCCAACCTCCATTTGCTTTGCTTTTTCAAACCAACCACATTCCTCTTGTCCTACCCATCATAGAAACATAGAAACATAGAAAGTAGGTGCGAGAGTAGACCACCAGGTCCGTCGAGCCCGCACCGCCATTCGCTCATGGCTGAACACTAAACAGACACACTTACCCACAAACAGTAGACACAAGACACAGAACACAAGACACTACCCTCCCCTTTATACCGCTATCACCCCTCTCCACCCCAAGAACCTCGCGATCTCCTGGGGGAGGCAAAAAACCGGATAAAAACCCAGGTCCAATTCGGGGAAAAAATCCGGGAAATTCCTCTCCGACCCCAATCCAGGCGATCGACACTTGTCCAGGAGATCACTCAGGTCTTACTATACTAACCATACCTAGGTCCATATCCCTGCCCTCTCCCCGTAGCCCCTTATCCCCTTGGCAGCTAAAAAACCATCTATTTTAGTCTTAAATATATTTAAAGTTTCTGCTTCCACTGCTCCCTGGGGCAGTGAATTCCATAAATTAACCACCCTCTGGGTGATGAAGTTCTTCCTCATCTCAGTTTTAAAAGAGCCCCCCCTTATTCTGCAACTATGTCCCCTAGTTCTAGTTTCCCCGATCATTGGGAACATCCTCGGTGCATCCACCCGATCAAGGCCCCTCACGATCTTATATGTTTCAATGAGATCGCCTCTCATTCTTCTAAACTCCAAAGAGTAGAGTTCCAGCCTACTTAACCTTTCCTCATATGTCAATCCCCTCATTGCAGGAATTAATCTTGTAAACCTTCGCTGCACTGCCTCCAGGGCTAGTACATCCTTTCTTAAGTATGGACCCCAGAACTGTACACAGTATTCCAAATGTGGTCTCACTAATACTGTGTACAGCTGCAGCAAGACCTCCGTGTTTTTATACTCAATCCCCCTAGCAATAAAGGCCAAAACTCCATTGGCCTTCCTGATTGCTTGCTGCACCTGCATACTAACTTTTAGTGATTCATGTACTAATACCCCTAGATCTCTTTGCGTTGCATTACAACGCAGCTCCTCCTCATTTATAAAATAACTTGCCCTATCATTTTTTTTCCCAAAGTGAATGACTTCACATTTATAAGTATTAAATTTCATCTGCCAAGTTGTTGCCCACTCACCTAGCTTATCTATATCCTTTTGCAGACTCTTCCTATCCTCCTCATCCCCTACTTTTCCTCCCATTTTTGTATCGTCCGCAAATTTTGATATATTACACTTGGTTCCCTCCTCCAAATCATTTATATAAATTGTGAACAACTGGGGTCCCAGCACCGACCCTTGCGGAACCCCGCTAGTTACCGGTTGCCATCCCGAGTATGAACCATTTATCCCCACTCTCTGCTTCCTATTTGTTAGCCAATCCTCTACCCATGCTAATATATTACCCCCAATCCCATAATTTTTTATTTTTAGCAATAGTCTCTTATGTGGCACCTTGTCAAAAGCCTTTTGGAAGTCCAAGTATACCACATCCACCGGTTCCCCTTTATCCACCCGGGTTGTTACTTCCTCAAAGAATTCGAGCAGATTCGTTAAACAGGACTTCCCCTTCACAAAACCATGCTGGTTCTGTCCGATGAAGTCATGTTTATCCAAGTGCCCCGTTAGTGTTTCTTTAATAATTGTCTCTAACATTTTACCCACCACCGATGTTAGACTAACCGGTCTATAGTTACCCGCCTTCTGTTTACTTCCTTTTTTAAATATAGGTGTTACATTGGCCATTTTCCAATCCACTGGGACCGTTCCTGCCTCCAGGGAGTTTTGGAAAATTATCACCAATGCATCCACAATCCCCACCGCTATCTCCCTCAAGACCCTTGGATGTAATCCATCAGGCCCAGGGGATTTATCCTCCTTCAGTCTCATTAATTTCCCTAATACCACCTCCTTGGTGATCTTAATAGTATTTAGCTCCTCCATTCCTACCGCCCCCTGTTTATCCAGCGTTGGAATATTTTTTGTGTCTTCTATGGTGAAGACTGATACAAAATACTCGTTTAATGCCTTTGCCATTTCCATGTTCCCCACCAACAACTCTCCAGTCTCACCCTCCAATGGACCAACGTTCACCTTAGCCACCCTTTTTCTTTTTATATAGCTATAAAAACTCTTACTATTAGTTTTTATGTTGTTCGCTAAATTCCTTTCATAGTCTATTTTCCCCGTCTTAATTAATCTCTTAGTTATTTTTTGCTGACCTTTAAATGCTTCCCAATCCTCTACCCTCCCACTATCTCTGGCTACCTTATATGCCCTTGCCTTCAGCCGAATACTATCCTTTATAGTTTTACTGAGCCATCCTTTCCACATCTTCTCTGCTGTGGAACACTAACTAGTTTTCTCTCTTTTCCAGTTCTGATTAAGGGTCCCTAACCTGAAACATTAATTCTCTGTCCACAGATGCTGCCTGACCTGCTGAGTGTTTACAGTATTTTCCATTTTTATTTCAAGTGTTCAACATCTGTAGGTTTTATTTTTACTTTCATTTCTTCTTCTAACTCTTTGAATTCTGAGGTCAGTTTCCTAGTTAATGGGAACACGATAAGATGTGGGATGCATGCACGCTTACATTAATTATTTAAGCTATAATCAATATATTATGAATGACATAGTGTGGGAATAATATTTAATAACTAATATTATTAAAATTGACAATTGAATAATAAATTGTCCATTTGATGGTGTGATCTGATTATTAAAACTTTAAAGGATATCATTCCTTGGAGTATGCAAGTAGGCATTCTGTTCATGGAACTGATGCAAAGTCCCATAGAAAAATGGAGCAGGGTATTCTCGACCATATATTATTCTGTCAAAACAAGCATGAGAAGAGCAGCTTTTTTAAATCACTGCGGATGACTTGCCAACAAATAAAAAATAAACCAGGGAAAGTTGCGATTTCAACATCAGGGATAAATAAAAAGTATGCAGGAAAGAACTGCAAATGCTGGAGAACTTGATTATATGTACTTGGTTGTATGTTTCTGGGTTTAACATCATCACAGAGTGCTTTGCATCCAATAAAAATAAAAACAGAGAAAAAAGAATAAAAATGGAAAATACAACAGTCAGTAACGCACAGTAAGCATCCCCAAATGGCGAAAAGATAAACATTAATGCCTCATAATCATTCAGTAAGACACTCCAAAGCTTCTTCAGAATGGGATCTTGGGATCTTATACATTCCATTGAGGGAGAAGCAAACCCTGGTTTATAATCCTATCTGAAAGATGGCATGTACAACTGTGCAACACTCCCCTCAGCACCACATGTTTTTGTAGTCAGGTCTCTAAGGTGAGGAATAACTCACATAGAAGTTTATCAAATTGCAGCATGATTCTGGAACAGAAATATGATACTGTACAAGCAATAACACATTTGAACATCTGAATCTGAACTGAAAACAGAACCCAGCAGGGCACTTGGAACAAGTCACCCAGCCTCAATTCCTATAGCACTGATATTTATTTTGCATGAGACAATAGGCTTTGGTGATTCTCCTTCCTATAAATATTGGCAAAAGAGAAGGAGAACTTATACCATTGCTCTGGAAATGTTTATTCTTGAAGCATTTTCACTAAAGTACAAAGTCAGATGCAGGTAGATGCAGGAAGATTGTTCCCGATGTTGGGGAAGTCCAGGACAAGGGGTCACAGCTTAAGGATAGAGGGGAAATCCTTTAAGACCAAGATGAGAAAAACATTTTTCACACAGAGAGTGGTGAATCTCTGGAACTCTCTGCCACAGAAGGTAGTTGAGGCCAGTTCATTGGCTATATTTAAGAGGGAGTTAGATGTGGCCCTTGTGGCTAAAGGGATCAGGGGGTATGGAGAGAAGGCAGGTAAGGGATACTGAGTTGGATGATCAGCCATGATCATATTGAATGGCGCTGCAGGCTCGAAGGGCCGAATGGCCTACTCCTGCACATATTTTCCATGTTTCTATGTTTCTATTATGATTTGGTCAGTGTCACGTGTTTTTTGTGTGCCAAGAATCAAAATCAAGAGTGCATTGTCACACGCAACTGGGAATGGAACAATGAAATTCTGATTAGCTGCAGTTTTACATGCACATTAAACACAGCAACACATCACATGCATATACAATAAATAATTTGTTATACAGATAACTAGTGCAAGCCAAAGTACATAGTGCAATCACAGTAATACAACACGGTAGTTTCTTGGTCTGGTAAAGATTGTGTTGTGTAGAATATAGCTGCTCCATATCATAAATTATAGTTCAGAATGCACTCCAAAAATTCAAGTGGTTAGTGATATCTTGGGACAAGCTAGACACTCTGTTAAGGGAAATTCTCCCTCTTTACTTTACTTAATCTAGTCCCTTCCTAATTTTATACATTTTAATTAATTTCATGCATTTTAATTGAATCTCTTCTCAGCTATCGTTGTTCCAAATACAGCACTCACTTTTGTCCAATTTTTCCACGTTCTTAAACATGGTCTCTGCACTCTCTCCAATGTAATTTTGGTTTCCAGAAATGTATGCAGTACTCAAAACATGGTCTAATTAATGTTGTATACAGTTCCAATAAAACTGCCCTGTTCTTATATTCTGTTCTCTGGAAAATAAAGCTAACCTTATCAGTCTTTCGTGGCTCAACATTAAACTATTTTGTTTTACATTTTATGTAAATACCAGCAAATGTTTGGTGGCACCGTCTCCTGATCTTTGTCCCAAACTTTCTATGAGATTTTTACTGGTGGGTTTATTATGGCCAGTTCTCACGGTGTGACCTGAGGCAAGATGTCACAAGAGTGAAGTGGTCGTGGTCCAGCACGAGTTCCGCACGATATAACGGGAGGTAGATAAAGAGTTCCCACGGTACTCGGCAATTCTGTCATTTGTGCGAGTGACTTGTCCGTCTACCGATCTTTCCCGTTAATCGTGAATGATCATTGTGGTATGTAGTGTAGTTAATCACGTGGCACAAATGATGTCACTTTTTTTCACACACTATATAAATATCCTCCGTTCGTAGAATTGGCTCATTTGCAGACATGCCTATACAAAGTTGGTTCGAGTACAGGCTGGTTGTTATTTTCATTGACGCGCTGTATGCATTAGCGCAACATGTGCATCGAAAACGCTTGCGTGAAGGCAGAAGAGTGAGATTAATTAAAAAGAGAATTAAGAGGAAGTCTCACTGGGTTAAGCCCATGTTTCAACGGAGACCTCAATTTGGACAATATGAGCAACTGCTTAATGTGCTGTGCGAAGAGGATAAAAGTGCATTCAAAAACTTTGTCAGAATTTCACCCGAGCTCTTTAATGAGTTAAATAATAATTTGGGACCTCTGCTGAAGAAGACTGACATTGTAATGAGAAAGGCACTGGAACCAGGGTTGCGCATAGCAATCACCCTCCGCTACTTGGCCTCAGGCGATTCTTATAAAAGTCTATCTTACAACTTTCTTGTCGCCACCAACAGCATCTGTGGTATTGTCTGAGAAACCTGTGAGGCGATCATCCAATTTTATTCAGCTGAAGTGATGGAATGCCCCAGTACACCAGATGCGTGGAAGAGAGTTGCACTGGGGTTTGAAAACAGGTGGAACTTTGCTCACACATGTGGGGCTTTGGATGGCAAGCATGTGGCAATTCGTAAACCACCCGGAGGTGGCTCAAATTATTTCAATTACAAGAAATTCCACTCAATTGTACTCATGGCAGTGGTTGATTATAACTACAACTTCCTGTATGTGGATATGGGCACACCTGGAAGTGTTGGTGATGGCCGGATTTGGAAAGAAACTTGGCTTGGAAGGGAAATGGAAGGTGGAACAGCAGGCATGCCTGATCCAGAACCTCTGTCAGGAGAAGACAGCCCGGACATCCCATATGCGATGGTTGCTGATGAAGCCTTTGCACTACGGCCCTGGATTATGAAGCCATATCCACAGAGGAATCTAACTAGGGAACAGAGGATCTTCAATTACAGGCTGTCAAGGGCCAGGAGGGTAGTAGAAAATTATTTTGGCATCTTGGCAAACAGATTTAGATGCTTGCTCAAGACAATGGAGCAGAGGCCCAAGAATGTGGAGAGTATAGTATATGCAGCATGTGTTCTGCACAACTTGATCCGAATGAGAGGTGCAGCTGCTGGATCAGCAACATCCATCCAGGACGGTGACATAGTGGACAGTGACACAGGGGAAGTAACACTAGGTGCTTGGAGAAGTTGTGCGAACAAGTTGAAAATGGTCTCACTGCAGCGTTTGAAAGGTAACTTGGGCACATCCAGTGTGAAAGAGCAAAGAGACCATCTCTGCGCTTACTACAATTCACAATTGGGGAGTGTGCCGTGGCAGGACAGCTATATTGATGGGTAGCCGACCACAGGAACACTACTGCATGTTATGCTGACTTCCTAGTGTTGTCCTCTGAAAAGTGCTTCCTATAAGATGTTCGTCCGCAAAACCTGCCGTTTAGAACATTGCATTGTCCCTTTAAATGCCTGAGTTCACGCTTGTAGCGGAGGTTGATGGATATAATGTGTTTTAAATAATCTCGCGAGCCTCATTTGTTGTATTTCGTGTTTACGAGGCCCTTTTACAGACAAATGTTTTGTGTGATGCATCTCCTCTCAATATGTGACAGAATTCGTCTTCTTATATTGTCACATAGGAATAAAGACTTTGTATCACATTTACCGTGCTGATTGTCTTATTTCATTTTCTACCAAGAGGTGAAGAACACGTTTAAATAGCTGAACATTTCAGGGTCCTGCACACTCAAAAATGTAAATGAGTGAAAATGTGATTATATCACCTCCATTAAAGTATTTTGTGTTTCAGCATGAGAGGGATTATAACATTAGAGACATTCATCTTGTAGTGATGTATTAATGACGATTTGCAGACATTAAGCTGATAGTAAAAAAAAAAATTATTTAGCAGTGAGGTAAACAAGCAATGACAATCAAAATGCTGAGGTAAAAGCTTTATCACACTTCAGGATATAATAAAATGTGGAGCCACCAACAGAAAAAAAAAATGCACAAGAGTAAAGGATCACCCTCTCCCTGCTCCAAGGAGCCCACAGGCAGTGGTATCTCTGGCATCTCCTCTTGCCTCTCCACCTGTCTCTCTTGCTGAGTCTCCTCCTCATTTACCTGCATGGCTAAAAACTTTCTGACTTTCTTTGACCCCTTTCTTTGCGCTTTTCTGAGAGGCATCTCTGCAAGTCTTTTTACTGTGAAAAAGATTCTCAAACAATGACAATCAGGTGGGACGTCCTCGATGGACACATGGTCCATTGGCGATATTGAGACCACCTTTTTTCTCACCTTATGTCCCTTCTGTCAAGCTTCCGGGTTTACCGTTCACAGGAGTTCCCACGGTACCCGCAAGAGTCATTACGGATATCGCACGGATATCGCACTGGCATCTGCGTTCATACAATGTTGCAACGCTGCTCAAGTCACTCTTGGAGAAATTCAAAACATTTTGAATTTTCTCCCGACCTTACAAAGTTACACGACTACCTGCCGTTAGCGCCACGGAGGTCCTCGGTGGTTCACGAATGCCGTACTGCTATCGCAGAAGGTTCCCACGATGTTAAACTCTTGTTAAGTCTTGCTTCAGGTCGCACCGTGAGAAAGCCCTTTAAGAAAGTTCAACACTGCCATTGAAATAGATCCATACATTGCTGAATTTCCCTCAACAGAGGAATCTGCTCCGTAGACCCACCTATTCGCTTGAATGAGGATCGGATGGCTCTCCAGAGGATAAGACATCTAATTAGTTGTATTTCAATAATGTCTTATAATTATTTTTTATTTAGTCAGGTGACATTTTCTGGTCAATATAATTTACCTATTTTAATTGGTTAGTTTGTTTTAAATAGTTTGTGAATGTTGAGTCATAAAGATAGCGGAGTCAGGGGATATAGGGAGAAGGCAGGAACGGGGTACTGATTGTGGATGATCAGCCATGATCACATTGAATGGCGGTGCTGGCTTGAAGGGCCGAATGGCCTACTCCTGCACATATTGTCTATTGTCTATTGTCATATTAAGAATCTCAGGAAACGTAACAGGAGGTAAAGTTCGAGTTGATACATTGACACCTGCCAAATATATTCTTGCAGTTTTGTGTGTGGAGCATGTTCTAGCCCATTCACATGATGCAATTAAAAGTTATAAACCTTGTTTTCAAGTGCTTATAAGTGTTAGTTACCCATGTTTCTGCAATCTCCTACAGCTCATTATTAAGAAAGACTGCAATAAGTGCTTTCTTGACTGCAAATGTGTTGCGGTATCCTTAATAAAACACAAAAGGTGCTAGTTAAAAATAAGACATTCTTTTTTAGAAACAAGGAACTTATAGTCATAGAGTGATACAGTGTGGAAACAGGTCCTTCAGCCCAATTTGCCCACATCTGCCAACATGTCCCAGCTACACTAGTCCCACCTGCCTGCGCTTGGTCTATATCCCACCAAACTTGTCCTATCGATGTACCTGTCTAACTATTTCTTAAATGTTGGGAGAGTCTCAGCCTCAACTACCTCCTCTGGCAGTTTGTTACATACACCTACCACCCTTTGTGTGAAAAAGTTCCCTTCAGATTCCTATTAAATCTTTTCCCCTTCACCTCGAACCTATGTCCTCTGGTCTTCGATTTCCCTACTCTGGGCAACTTCTGTAAACAAATATCAATGTGTAAACAAATAAGGTGGATGTGTGTTAATTATTAGGCTGCAATTTGGGTTGGGACCTTTCTTCAGACAGAATCATTGCCTATCCATTACCCATATAGATGCCATTTGAACATACAGGCGACCCCTGGCAACATGTCGCGGGTGACCTATCACGACCATAGGAGACCTCATGAGAGGTCTCCTATGGTCGTGAGAGGTCTCCAAAGGTTCGTAGCGTCTTTCTGGTCGCCGCTGTATTTTCAACATGTTGAAAATTTCAGCAACCTATCACGGATGCCGGCAGTTGCCTGTAAAGGTCGCGTAAGTGGGACGGCCCCTTTAGAAAGCGCATTGATTAATGCAGTATGGAATGTACAGAACATGCCAATAATCCATTGTTCCATTGTTTGTGTTTGTTTTGTGTTTGGTTCACTGTGAGTTGATTCCTGAGATGTTTCAACACATCAGGACCCCCATCCTGCAGCCCCTGGAAACTCACTCGGGGTCCAGTTTATGTTCTTTTCCCTAAAGCTCATCTGATTCCGTTCTGCAAGCTCCCTTTAAACTTACCAGGACCTAATTTCCTGCTCTCCCTTTAAGATTTACTTTTTTTTTAAATGAAATTAAAGTGCAATGAAATATTAATTGGAGAAACATCCCACAGTCCTAATCCAATCCTAAAATCCTGAGCCTGCCCAGATTAATGGAGTTTTATTCTATCAGAAGCAGGTAGATTTCCTCCTTTGCTATCATGAAAACACCAGTGAATAATTGTCCTACAAGGAAATATACATTACACTGGAGCCTGTAATTATCTCTATAAGCCCAGAAAGCCTATGTAACTTCGACATTTTCATTGTAGCTTAACTCACTTAAGGAAAATAGAGCAACTATCGAAAAATAACGCCTCTCTAAAGGAAAGATGACTGTTGAATTTGCAGAAGAGTTTATTTGGCTGGCTGATAGCAGTGGATATAAAGGTCACCGGATGCTTATTTTACAGCAGGGAATAAAAAAGTCACTGTCACATTATTAGCAAGCCAGGCAGTTGACATTTACCAGTGACCTTTAAATAGGCTGAATATTGAATATATAGTAATATTATGAAATCGTAGCTTTATACTGGAAGAATAACAGGTCATTAAGTAACTATGTAAGGGAGGTCAGTGAAGGGAGGGGCTACACTCATTATTCAACTTTCTGCTCTCATTATCAGCTTATTTATCCGATACGGCTGTGGGTCATTAGTAAAATTATTTTTAAATTCAGATTAATCTCTTGCAGTTCACATTGACATGCATCTTATACAGATTCATGCAGCATTGAAATGCAAATTAGGTTGCCCACTGTATTGGTATTATATGATGAAAAAAAATCAGCAATTGTGTTATGTGTTGTTAAAACCAACCCTAAATTCCCCACCTGTGACATAATAGATGGATGCAGCTTGTGATCCCCTCGTGCCACAATTACCTCAGCCGGATGCTAAAGGCCAATTGAATTGAACCTTCACCCCCGATGATGCTTCTGAAAGTGAACTGTTGAGTGCCTTGTCCCCCAATGTCTGAGCTGCAAGCAATCGAGTCCATTAAAATTGCTTTAAAAAATGTATTTTCTTTAATGAAAAATAATAAAATGAATTGAGCATAAAGAAATAATTAAAAGCATACATACATGGTAACATAAGGAAGAAATCAATAATTGAAGTTATCATATTTATTTTTTCTATCTAAATTACAGAACTGGGACTATTCAATTAAATGGAAACCTAGACTTTTACAGCTCCAGACAGTTTAGGAGTAAACAGATGCATTCACCTTTACAATAGTTCTATTGGTCAATACCTGTTAATGCTAGTTAATAACAAAAAATGTTATGACACCAGATTTGAAATTTGCCAATGACCTTGTGTCAATTATCATTTATGGAAGGCGTTTTGATTAGCCCTTATTTGTAGAATTTTTTTTTTAAATAGTAGAGGGAGTTGACATTTCTCCCCCTTGTGCCTGCTCTACTGTTCAGTAAGATCTTGGTTATTGTCTTACTTCCGTGCCACTTTCCTAAACTAATCCTAGCACCTTGATTGTATCAATATCTGACTTCATCTATCGCAACGTAGAAACAAGGAACTGTAGATGCTGTTTAAAAAAAATAAGATTAAGTGCTGGAGAAACTCAGCGGGCAAGACTGCATCTCTGGAGAACATGGATAGGTGGCATTTCAGGTTGGGATCCTTCTTCAGACAATTAGTGATCTAATCTCCATCTCTTGTACATCTCTGGCCTAACAACTAGAGATAAGTTTCTCTGGCTTTTATATTTATGTTAATCCAGCATAAATTAAATCACACCTAATTTTACTAAATTTTAGGAAATATCATCCTGACAGTGGATGGGGCTTATGAGGAATATAAAGTGAGTAGAAAATAACTCAAGCAAATAGAAGGGTCAGAGGGAGCTCATCTTTGGTGAGTTGGATTAAGGAAAATCCTAAGACTTTCTATACATACATTAAAAATAAGAGGGTGATCAAGGAGAAGGTAGGAGCACTCAAAGATAAAGGAGATAATCTATACTTGAAGGTGAGATACTAAATGAGTACTGTGCATCTGTATTCACCAAGGAGAAAGAATTGGAAGCATGAGATCAATGTGGAGAATACAAATATGCTCAGACAGTTTGAGATCGAGAAGGAGGTGGTGCTGAGGCTCTTGAAGAACATTAAGTATGATAAGTTCTCAGGTTCTGATGGGATCTATCCCAGGTTGTTGCAGGAGGCAAGAGAGGAGATTGCGGGGACCTTGATAAGGATCTTTATTTCTTCTCCAACCACAGGTGAGGTCCCGGAGGACTCGAGGCTGGCCAATGTTGTTTCTTTGTTTAAGAAAGGAAGTAGAGAGAATCCAGGAAAGTTGATGGATCAATGTTTCAATATGTTCTCCCTACGCATGGCACCATAAGTTGATCACAGTATTCCAAGTGCAATTGAAACAAAACAATAACATAACCTGTACAACTTTACTTCCTGCCCTCTTTACGGTAAACATCAGTAGTTCTTTGGAATAACCAATTATACACTGTACCCAATTATATCACTTATCTTCCATAATTTCAAGGTTTCATTAGAGTTGTGGAGCCTCTGTACGTGCACTGACCAGCATTCACCTTTTTACTAATTCTACGTTACTACCATTTCATTCTCCTCACATTCCCATTAACTCTCTCCCAGATTCCAGCACTCACCTCCATATAGGGGCCAATTTACAGTGTCCAATTACCGGTAGCCTACCAAGCTAAGTATCTTTAGGATGAAGAAATGAGAGCACCAAGGGGAAACATAAATATCACAGGGAGGAATTGAAAACTTCACACAGACAGCACCAGTGCAGGATTGAACTTGGATCATTTGCTCAACTTGGGTCAGGCAGCATTTGTGGAGGGAAATGGACAGGTGACAATTTGAGTCGGTCCAAACAGGACTCCCAACCTGAAGCATTGTCTGTCCATTTCCCTCCACAGATACTGTGTGACTTGTTGAGTTCCTTAAAACTACTAATACATGCTGGCACTCTCTCTGATCACGAGAAATGTCTTTCCTCATGTTTGGAATTCCAGGGCATATGCTTACTCATAATGCATTGGGTTTTCTCTCTTGCTCCCTGTTGTCACCTTTTCATCTCTGATCTTTCTCAACCCATCTGCCAATCAACCCACCCCACCTGTATCCACCTATCACTTACCAGGCTTTGACCCACATCCAGCCCTTTTCCAGTTTTCTCCCTCCAAATACAATCAGTCGGAAAAAGGGTCCTGACCTGAAACATTGCCTACCCTATGCCTCCAGAAATGCTCCCTGACCCATTGGGTTACTCTGCCACTTTTACGTTTTCCTCAAGATTCCACCATCTGCAGTTCCTTGTGTCTCTGGCATAGACTTGATGGGCTGAATGAGTTATTACTGGCCTGAGAAAATTCTACCTTGATTTGATTTCTTTACTTCTCTCGGTTTTCCTTTTATGAAGCTTGAAACATCACTCTTCCTTCTTCTCTCGTGTATCATTGGGAATCCACATTACCTTCCCCACTGAGCCTTCATCATCTTTGTTCAAACAATCACCCTATCCCTCTATTCCCCTGTCATTTTCAACGTTAGTTAAGCTTTATAGGTTCCAGCCTGGCATCTGATTCAGGTGCACTGCCAACATTTAATGTTTTAAACTTCTTTCCAACACATGCTTTACAGACCTCTGCATATGTTATTAATTCCTGAGCCAACATGACTGAAATTGGAATGTTTCCACGGCTTAATGTGAAATATTAATTTAGCACCTCTGCCATTTTCTTATCTCACAAAATGTTGCTATCCTACACACACCATAAAAAGAGCCACATAGCTTAAATATTTCTTCAGAAGGAAAGGATGTGCAATTTTTGTTTGCATAATTGAAATGTGTTTTGTTGGATGTGAATTTTGTTGGATTGTTTGCCAAACTTTCACACTGCATTCACTGAAATTGAATTTGCTGCAATATTCTCTACTCGTTCACTTAGTACTGTGCAGCAGAAGGCCATTCAATCCAATGCATGTATGCCGCCATCCCTGCAGAGCAATCCCATCAGTCCTATTCTCCTAACCACTACAGCCAATATTCACATGTTCCCATCATCTCCCCCTCCCCAACTCCATTTCTTTTTCCTACCCCTCCTATCCCATCTTCCTATCGCTCACACACTCCCCCCCCCCCCCATTTAATCAAACTCTATCATCTGCAGCCCTTTCTGTCTCCACTTATCCTCTCCAAAACTCTGTTGCTGTCTCAACTCTTCCCTCCTCATCTGACTCCATCTTCTAATCAACTCCTCCTCACTTAAATCCACCTATCACTTGCCAGCTCTTGTCTCACCCCTTCTCTTCACCTAATTATACTGGCCATTTCCCCTTTACTCTTTCAGTCCAGGTGAAGGGTCTTGACCCAAAACGTAGTTGTCCATTTCCCTCCACAAATGCTCCCCCACCTGTGTGATCCTTCACCAGTTTGTTTCTGCACCAGTTCCCAGCATCTACATTCTCTTGTCTCTCCATCATGTCCCCTTTGTTTAGTTTAGTTTTGTTTAGAGACACAGTTTGGATATAGGCGCTTTGGCTGACCAATTATTTGCCGACCGTCGATCACCTGTTCGCTAGTTCTATATTCTTCCAGTTTTGCATCCTACACACCAGGATAAATGTACTGAAGCCAAATAACCTGCAAACCTGCATGTCTTTAGAATGTGGGGGAAATGGACAAACTCCACACAAAAGTACCCGTAGTTTGAATGGGTCTATGCCACTGTGGTCCACTCTTGCCCTCGCCTACTGCAAGGGCAATTTAGAGTGATTGGTTAGTTTAACATCATATATTTGAGATGTGGGAGGATATATTAAATAAAAATATATGGTGGGAATCCATACATTTAAAAAAACTTCCATTTATGTAGCATCTTTTATCATCGAATCATTTAACTTCAAAGGCATTCAAGCAAATGGTTCAGCAATTATGTTTATGTCAGCTGTTTGTTTTCTTCTTGCGCTGATAATAAATATTCCTCCTTGTACCACCCTATCCATCATCAATTATGTTTTACCACACACACAGTCATTGAATTCCTGATCCTGACTTCTAAAAAGGATTTTAGTGTACTTGATTTATACTGTATGGAAACAAATTCTTCGGCCCATCGAGTCTGTGCCGACCATCAACTACGCATTTACAGTGATCTTATATTAATTCCATGTTATTCTTCCTGCATTCCCATCAATTCTTACAATATTCTACCACTCAACAATACAGTGGGAGAATTTAGAATGGCCAATTAACCAACTAATTCACACGTCTTTAGGATCTGGGAAGAAGCCAAAATACATGGAAAAACCCACATGGTCACAGGGAGAAAATGCAAACTGCATACAGACAGAGGCCAGCATCCAACCTGGCCCTTGAGCCAACAGCTCTACTAGCTACCCCATGATGCTAACATCTCTCCTATAATTGTTCACTTCAGTTTAAATCTGAACTTCCCTCTCCAAACATGTCCTGTCCCTGTATATCTCTGTCAGCCATCTATTCTCCAAGAGGAACACTCTCAGTTTCTTCATTCTAACCTCATGGCTGAGATCCCTCATCCCTGGAATCATTCGAGGACATTAGTTTTGCACCCTTCCTATAACCATCACAACTCTTAAAAAATAGATTAAAAATCTAATCTTTACCAGTGAGAAGCTAGAATATGGGTATTATTAATGAATAGAGTAGTTGAGGCAAATAGCAGGGCTCTCTATAAATGGAAGCCTTACATGTGAGAGAAAGGAATGGACGCTAAAATGAAAACAGAGTTGCACTGTGAGCTGTTTTGCTGCCTGCCAGATTACCTCTGGAAATTGCATGTTCACTCTGTGACTGAGTGGGGTTTTTTTTAGTGAAACCCCAACAAAATGCAGATTGGTAGGTTAATTGGTTATTGTAAATCGTATGGGTGAGTGGTGGAATCTGGAGGCAAGAGGGTGGAGTTGTGGTGAGAATGTGGGGACAATTAAAAAGGATTTGTGTAGGATTCTTAGAAATGGATGATAGATAGTCAATTTCAAAGCAGTGGACTGAATGGGTCTACAAATCTAAGGGTTGGGAGGAGAGTTGCAATGATTTTAAACTTTGGCATGAATCAATTACCCTTGTCTTTTTTTTCTGCACTGTGGTCATGTCATCTGATGAGGGAAATTCAAGGAGTCATAAAAAATTCTAGCACAGAAGGAGGATGTTTGGTTCATCATGTCAATTCTGGAAATTGTTGTTAGTGATGCATTCAACCGAATGATCGCTTGTCATTAAAAAGAGTGTGTGTGCTGCATGCTTGCGTATGTACGTGCATACCCATGTTTACTTTAGTTTAGTTTAGATACAGCATGAAACAGACCCTTCAGCCCACTGAGTCCACTTTGACCATCACTCTGACTATCAATCACCCATTCTAACTCATTCTATATCACACAAGTTTTGCATCCACTCCCTGTTCATTCGAGACAATTTTACAGAGGCCAATTAACCTACAAACCCACACATCCTTGAGATGTGGGAGTAAACTGGAGCAGAGGAAATCCACATGGCTGCAGGGAGAATGTGCAAACTCCACATAAACAGCACCCAAGGTCAGGATCAAACACAGGTTTTTGGTGCTGTTAGGCTGCAGCTCTGCAGGCTGTGCCACTGGGCCACCAATAAATGCATCTACCTGTGTGAGTTGTTCCTGTACATAATTGTACATGCACATGTGTTTACAATATATATTAACGATTTAGACGAGGGAATTAAATGTAACAAAGCTGGGTGGCAGTGTGAACTGCGAGGAGGTTGCTATGAGGCCGCAGGGTGACTTGGATGGGCTGGGTGAGTGGGCAGATGCATGGCAAATGCAGTATAATATGGATAAGTGTGAGGTTATCCACTTTGGTGCCAAGAACAAGAAGGCAGATTGTTATCTGATTGGTGTCAGATTAGGAAAAGAGGATGTGCAACATGACCTGTGTGTCCTTGTACATCAATCATTGAAAGTAAGCAAGCAGGTACAGCAGGGAATGAAGAAAATAAAGGGCATGCTGGCCTTCATAGCGAGAGGCTTTGAGTATAGGAGCAGGGACGTCCTACTGCAGTTGTACAGGGCCCTGGTCAGACCACGCTTGGAGTATTGTGTGTAGTTTTGGTCTCCTAATTTGAGGAAGTACATTTGTGCTATTGAGGGAGTACAGCGTAGGTCCACCAGGTTAATACACGGGACGGTGGGACTCACGTGTGATGAAAGAATGGGTCGATGGACTTGTATTCATTGGAATTTAGAAGGATGAGAGGGAATATTATAGAAACATATAAAATTCTTAAATTTTGAAGAAGGGTTTCGGCCCGAAACGTCGCCTATTTCCTTCGCTCCATAGATGCTGCTGCACCCGCTGAGTTTCCCCAGCAATTTTGTGTACCTTTAAAATTCTTAAATGATTGGACAGGCTAGATGCAAGAAAAATGTTCCTGATGTTTGGGGAGTCTGGAACCAGGGGTCACAGTTTAAGAATAAAGGGTAGGCCATTTAGGACTGAGATGAGGAAAAACATTTTCACCCAGAGAGTTGTGAATCTGTGGAATTATATGCCACTGCAGGCAGTGGAGGCCAATTCATTTGATATTTTCAAGAAAGAGCTAAATTTAGCTCTTACGGCTAATGGAATTGAGGGATATTGGGAAAAAGCAGGAATGGGATACGGATTTTAGATAATCAGCCATGATCCTAATGAATGACGATGCTGGTTCGAAGGGCCAAATGGCCTACTCCTGCAGCTATTTTCTATGTTTCTATGTTTCTACATGTGTATCCATGGATATTCCCAACACTACAAAAGCAAACGTTTTGGGGCATTTAAATAACACATTTAATTCAGCATGTATGATAAGCATGCAATTGTCTATTTTGTCCAATAACCCTCAAACTGGCATCCTTAAGTATGTGCTAAATTTACTGAGGTCTGAGAAATATTCCCACACCATCACATTGCAGACTACTTCATGAGAGATCTGGTTTTGCTGCAAAGCAATTTACTTCATCTACAGTAATTTCACCATTAATTACAATGACATTAAATTGTTTATTTTGCAGCTGTAGTGTATTCTAATGATCCAAGGTAACCTTATCCTTTAGTCCTGTACCCTTCACTATTAATAATCCAATTAAGGACCCACGGTCTCAGAATATATTAATAGCTTATTCACAAAATGAGATTTTGTATATCGTGTCACTTCATTGATGTCTCCTAATTATCCCTAATGTGATTTACGTGAAAATAAATTGCTTTATTTTAAATTAACACTTTTGGTGTGCATATCCAGTGTTCAAGTGAGTTTAGTCACTACTTTCTTCCTTACCAATGCAAAAATTGCAAGATCCCACAAAGCATTAACAAACTAATATATTTAAGCTGTTAAGGCTTTCAAAATGTAATATGACCAGAGCCAAATTATGTTGTTAAGTCTATTATTATTATTGTCACTTGTTTTATCTTCCACCCAGTCAAATCCTACCATATGTAAGTATGTACATATGTCAAGGTAATAGAAAAGTGAAAAAAATTAGAATGCAGCTATATATATTGTGATAGCTAGTTCAGTTTAGTTTATTGTCACGTGTACCGAGGTACAGTGAAAAGCTTTTGTTGCGTGCATTCCTGTCAGCAGAAAGACATGATTATAATCGAGCCATTACATTGTATAGATACATGATAAGGGAATAACATTTAGTGCAGGGTTAAGCCAGCAAAGTCTGATCAAGGATAGTCTGAGGGTCACCAATGAGGTAGATAGTAGATCAGCATTGCCCTCAGGTATTGGACCCTTGCCCTCAGGTAAGATGATTCAGTTGGCTGATAACAGCTGTGAAGAAAAAGTGCAGATAAAAATGTACAAGGAATGCAAATAAGTAGTTTGGGAGATCATTGGAGGAGGAGCCATCTTGGGGAACGGCTGTTAACCAGCAGCCGTCCGTTTAATTCTCTTTTTTTATAGTTTTTAGTTAGTCCTGTGTCTCGTCCGTTTGGAGAAATGGACTTTCTAATGTGGGGGGTAGGTGGCAATTTTATTTCTAGGTCCCTCCCTGGTCGGTGAGGCAGCTTTTTCTCCGGGCTGCCCGTCGACCCGTCTTCGCGGCCTACCAGCAGGCCTGGAGCGTAGTTTCCTGGCGGGGACCACCCAGCACCTCGGCCTCGGTGGCGGCACAGCGCTGGAGCGCTATCGTGGAGCGGAGCGGGCGATGCCTTGCCTGGGTCGCCGCGCTGGATCGACGCGCTGGAGCTCCGGTGAGCTGAGACCGCCGAGTTCAACACCTCCGGGCTGCGGGTCTGCGGAGCGGTGCGGGCGGCGCCGATTTCAACATCGGGAGCCTGGGAGCTCCAAACCTGTGCGGCCTTGACGGCTACGGAAGCCGCGGTCCCCAGCTAGGAAGCGGCTGTTCCAGGTGGCCCAGCCGCTGAGAGGACTCTCCCGACGCTGGGGCAAGACCACCCGGTGAGAACGGCCAGGAACATCGGGCCTCCGTAGAGGCAACTGCGGTGGCCTCAATAGGCCTGACTTTGGGTGAACTTGGGGTTGGGGACTGGACATTGTGCCTTCCCCCACAGTGGTATCCATTGTGGGGGGATGATTATTTGTCTGTTCGTAATCCTGTTAGTCTTTGTCCAAGATGGCTGCCGTGAAGAGAGAGTGGACGCTTTTAGCATTGTGTTTTTGATTTTTTGTTTTTGGACTGAATTCTGTTTTTAATTTGTGTTTCTGTGATGTCTTTATTATTTATTTTATTCTGATTATATGTTTTTTATTCCTGTTCATCTCTGTAAGGTGTCCTTGAGATGTCTGAAAGGCGCCCAAAAATAAAATGTATTATTATTATTATTATTAGATCAATAATGTGAGAACAATGATAAAACATCTGATAACATGGGGAAGAAACTGTTCTTGAATCTAGTGGCACACACTTTCACACTTTTGCATCTTCTGCCAAATGAGAGGAGATGAGAATATGACTTGAGTGGAAATGGTCCTTGATTATGTCAGCAGCTTTCCTGAGGCAGCAGGAATAGTAGACAGGGTCAACTTGTCTGCATGATGGACAGGGTTCTATTCTCAATTCTCCACAATTTTCTGTGGTCTTGGGCAGAGCAGTTGGTGAACCAAGCTGTGATATATCTGGATTGAATGGACATGGTAGTGAGCAACACAAGGGCCCAACAGGGGATGGTCCTCTCTCCCTTCCTGTTCACCATCTACACCTCGGACGTCAGATATAACTCGGGCTCCTGCCAACTGCAGTTGTTTTAAAATTACACTGCAATTGCGGGCTGTAACAGTGAGGGGATGAAAGCTGAATACAGAGGTGTGATCAATGACTTTGTTGAGTGATGTGGGCTGAATCACCTGCAACTCAACACAGAGAAGTCTTAGGAGTTAGTGGTGGACTCTAGGAGGAAAGGAACACCACTGTCCCTTGTTTCCATCGATGGTGTGGATATGCCATTTTCCTTCTATGCCACTAACTCTCTTTGCACTTTGTGTACCAAATTAAACATCCATCATTGTGCATGCCCCATCAATGTTCAATATCCAAAGAAAAAGTTCAGACAGTGGTAGTACTCCCACAGCATTGTATGAAGGTATTAGGCTGGACTTTCCTGAAGCTAAAATGAATGGTTGAGAAGCTTTGCACGGAAGTGCTGGGTTCTTGATTATCCATTTTATTAAGTATTAATTTCCTAAAGGTCAAAAATTAGAATATGAGATGTGCACACAATTATCCTGTGAGAAATGTGCTGAAAATCAAGTTTGAATTCTCTTCAAGAGAGCTGCCAGAATGTCATGGTATTAGCCAACACAAATAGCTGATCTGATTCCATGATGGTCATTATTTAATGCACAGTCCAACCCATTTCCTTTCTTTATCTCTCGTAATGACCTCTAATTTAATGAGGAAAGACTCCTGCCAATGCTATTTATAGAAATCCCAGCTTACATAAAAGCTAGCCTCTTGGTTACTTCTCATGGCCATTCTACACGATATCAAAGTCTATTTAATTTTTTGGGGAGTGGTCTCCTGATATTGGTGGTTTGAGGATTGGGGTGAGAAGCTTCACCCAACATCACGTGCTCAATAGCAGTCTGGACTAGAGATCAGTTGGTTACTAGTGATGGGGCAGGAGTAGGATGCTTTAATTCTACATACAGGCAGCAGGTTCAGGCACCATTGAGTCAACGAGCTCAGCATCTCATCCTTAATCTATCCTGGCCACTAAAATACATTAAGTCACACAAAGCAATGCTGAGCAGAATCTCTGGCAACAATGAGCCCCTCCCCAAAGAACTCAATGTATCATATGCCCACTTTGAACAGAAGAGTGATGGGGAAATCCACCTTCCTCGCCTGTCTCAGGTGCTCCTATACCAATGGTTGCTGCAGCAGATGTAAAATTGGCCTTCCTGAGAAAGAACCCACAGAAGGCAACAAGTTCAGATGGAGGCCCTGGCCACGTCCTCAGCCCTGTGCGGATCAGCTGGCAAAGGTATTCACAGACATCTTTAATCTCTCACTACTCCATTCTAAGGTCCTCGGTCCCAAAGATAAGTACGGTAGCATGACATAATGACTACCATCCAGTGGCTCTGACATCCACCATGATAATGTATTTCTAGATATGTGTGTCGGCACATATTAACTCTAACCAGTCTTGATCCACTGCAGTTTACTTCCCATTGCAACAAGTCCCGGTCCCTAAAATCATCTCTGGAACATCGAGACAACAAGAACTAAGTTAGACTCCTATTTATTGACCTTAGCTCACCTTCATTGCCAGCTTGCTTTGGGAACAATCCTACCCAAGATCGCAAGAAATTACAGAGACTTGTGGATGTAGCCCAGTCCATCACACAGACCATATTCCCCACCATTGATTCCATCTACCCAATGCTGCCGCAGAAAAACAGCCTACATAATCAGAGACTTGTTTACTCCTTCTTCTCCCCACTCCTGTCAGACAGATAAATAGAAGCTTGAAACCGTGCACCTACAGACTCCCCCTACTTACCAGGCTTTTGGATGGTCTTTCCATATGGTACTGTCTGATTCACCTTTGTATAATTGTGGACATTGGACTTTGTCTATGGAACTGATGTGCTTCAATGCTGAGAACTATATTCCACACCCTTTGGTCTATCTCTAGTACCTGAGTTGGAATATTGTATTAAAGTATATTATATCTGTTCCTTTTGGATAGCATGCAAAACAAAGCTTTTCACTGTTCCACAGTACATGTGACAATAATAAACCTAAACCTAAACTTATACCTAAGCAGTGTCTTCCACAACCCAAAGCAGTCCCAGTCCCGAAGTTTCTCACAGAGAAGAGAGTGAGAGATGAGTGATGTGAGGGAACCTCAATTAGTACTGCTGATGTTCCCATCAACAACCAGCCACATTTGCTCCGCTGCAGCAATGAAGGCTTTTCACAAAGCGTTTCCAAAAAATGAAATTCCAAACGGGCTATCAAGCGCATAGCATTGCTCTTTCATGGGCACTAAAACATATAGGGAGCTTGTCCTTCTCCGGGTTAATGCTGCCTCTTGCTATTATACATCACCTTTCCTAGCAGAAAGAAGGGGAGTATGCAAGTAAGTGTCTCTATTATGGTTGGGTAGTGTTGCTCTCATGATTGAATAGCTGCCAGAGTGAGCAAAGTGTGGGTTGCACTTATGAGGTGAGCAACTCTGTCAAGGCTCGAAAGGTAAGATAAACCATTTGATTGATAGTGTTAGGTCTTAATTGATGGGGCTGTGGTGGGGTTTTTCCAACAAAACATTGATTCAGGCTCTATAGGTTCAGTGCAATAGGTCGATGATATTAATTAAACATGAGATCACTCACCTTGACAACTCGTGTGAGATTATTAAACTTCTTTGTGCACTTCATTCACATTCAATGGGCAACACATTTGTCAGTGGCACATTACTTCTCTCTGTCATGTCATCATGTATCTGAGTGGCCATTTGCCCTCTGCCATTCTCTATTCCATCTCTCCCACAAGGCCCCCAGAACATCAAGAGAAAACCTTTGTTTTCATTTGCATCCACATTCAGCCATTGTCCAATTTTCCACAGCATAGATTCAGTTCTATGGCTAGATGCAGGAAAATTGTTCCCCATGTTGGGGTAGTCCAGAATCAGGGGTCACAATTTAAGAATAAGGGGTTAGCCATTTAGAACTGAGATGAGGAAAAACCTTTTCACCCAAACAGTTGTGATTCTGTGTAATTCTCACCACAGAGGGCAGTGAAGGCCAATTCACTGGATGTTTTCAAGAGTGATTTAGCTCTAAGGGGTAAAGGAATCAAGGAATATGGGGAAAAAGACGGAACAGGATACTGATTTTGGATGGTACACAAAAATGCTGGAGAAACTCAGCGGGTGCAGCAGCATCTATGGAGCGAAGGAAATAGGCAACGATTCGGGCCGAAACCCTTCTTCAGAGAGTGGGGGAGATGAATAGATTTTGGATGATCAGCCAAGATCATATTGAATGGCGGTGCTGGCACAAAGGGCCAAATGGCCTACTCCTGCACCAATTTTCTATGTTTCTATGTTATTAAGGAATTGCCCTCAGTTACTGTAGCCACAATAAGTCCCCTTTAAGAGGTTCAAGGTGCGGCAGATATTAGGCTCCTTCTGATTATGCATGCCCACTGAATAGTGCACGTAACACTCTGTGGTGCTCATTCAAAACAGCATTAGCAAATAAAAAACATGCTATTCACAGTGCAATGAATGAATGCTGCTTAACAGTACAACATGATATTTTGTGTTAATTCTCAGAACATCATGGTCTTTTGTGTTAATTTTCAGATCTTATCAAATCACATGTTTTGAACCCAATATTAAATAAAGAATAGAATTGTTGTAGCTCTTTCTCTGTTTTTACATACTTTAGGCTGACCAACCTGCAGACAAGAACACAAAAAAATATATAAGCAGGGGTATGCCACCAGGCCCCTCTAGTCTGCCCTATCATTCAGTATGATTGTGGCTGATCTATGCTGGCCTCACTCCTTTACTTTAAATTTTAGAGATACAACTTGGAAACAGGCCCTTCGGCGCACTGAGTCTGCGCCGACCAGTGGACCCCTCCCCCCATACACCAGTACTATCCTACACACTAGGAACAATTTACAATTTACAGAGGCAATTAACCTACAAATCTGTACATCTTTGGAATGTAGGAGGAGACTGGAGCACTCGGTGAAAACCCATGCAGTCAAAGGGAGAATGTACAGACAGCACCCATAGTCAGAATCAAACCCGGGTCTCTAACACTGTAAGGCAGCAACTCTATGCTGTGCCACCATGCTGCCCCATAACTAGTCCTATTTCCCAATGACCCTCAATTCCTTGACATTTCAAATATTTATTTATTTTCACTTTATATAATTACAGAGATTTGACCTTCACTTCCTTGAGGATCAGATATTCACTACCTTCTGAGAAAATACATTTGTACTCATCTCAACTAAAAAAAGAACAGGCCCCTTATGTTACAGCTGTGTCCTCTTTGTTTAGAACTCTCACAAGTGGGGAAACACTTCAGCATCTACCCTTTCAAGCTTGCTTAGGGATACATGTGCTGAAATAAACTCCAAAGAGTACAGACCTAAACTGTTTCGCTTCTATTGATAAGATAACTTTCTCATCCCAGGAATTAGCTAAGTGAATCTCAATTGGACTGCTTCCATGTTAAGTATAAATATTATTAGACTTTAGAGATGCAACATAGACATGGGCCCTTTTGCCTAACGAGTCCAGGGTGACCAGTGATCACCCTTTCCACTAAAACTATCCTACGCAGTAGGGATAATTTACAATTTACAAAACCCAATTAACCTACGAACCTGTACATCTGTAGAACACTCAGAGAAAATCCATGTGGTCATAGGGAGAAGGTACAAACTCCATACAAATAGCACCCATAGGCAGGATCGAACCTGGTTCTCTGGCGCTGGAATACAGGAACTTTACCGCCGTGCCACTGTATAAAAAAACATATTAAAATGTCCTGATTGAGAAAGTAAGATTTCACTCTGCTGCTGATGTTATTCTATTACAGATCAAAGTCAATTTGTGGAAGACAGTCTCAGAGTGATTCTCACTCCATGCAGTGAACTTATATAACCATATAACAATTACAGCACGGAAACAGGCCATCTCGACCCTTCTAGTCCGTGCCGAACACGTATTCTCCCCTAGTCCCATATACCTGCGTTCAGACCATAACCCTCCATTCCTTTCCCGTCCATATAACTATCCAATTTATTTTTAAATGATAAAAACGAACCTGCCTCCACCACCTTCACTGGAAGCTCATTCCACACAGCCACCACTCTCTGAGTAAAGAAGTTCCCCCTCATCTTACCCCTAAACTTCTGTCCCTTAATTCTCAAGTCATGTCCCCTTGTTTGAATCTTCCCTACTCTCAGTGGGAAAAGCTTATCCACGTCAACTCTGTCTATCCCTCTCATCATTTTAAAGACCTCTATCAAGTCCCCCCTTAACCTTCTGCGCTCCAAAGAATAAAGCCCTAACTTGTTCAACCTTTCTCTGTAACTTAGTTGCTGAAACCCAGGCAACATTCTAGTAAATCTCCTCTGTACTCTCTCTATTTTGTTGACATCCTTCCTATAATTAGGCGACCAAAATTGTACCCCATACTCCAGAATTGGCCTCACCAATGCCTTGTACAATTTTAACATTACATCCCAACTTCTATACTCAATGCTCTGATTTATAAAGGCCAGCACACCAAAAGCTTTCTTTGCCACCCTATCTACATGAGATTCCACTTTCAGGGAACTGTGCACAGTTATTCCCAGATCCCTCTGTTCACCTGCATTCTTCAATTCCCTACCATTTACCATGTACGTCCTATTTTGATTTGTCCTGCCAAGATGTAGCACCTCACACTTATCAGCATTAAACTCCATCTGCCATCTTTCAGCCCACGCTTCCAACTGGCATAAATCTCTCTGTAGACTTTGAAAATCTACTTCATTATCCACAACCCCACCTATCTTAGTATCATCTGCATACTTACTAATCCAATTTACCACACCATCATCCAGATCATTGATGTACATGACAAACAACAGTGGACCCAACACAGACCCCTGTGGCACCCCACTAGTCACTGGCCTCCAACCTGACAAACAACCAACCACCATTACTCTCTGGCATCTCCCATTCTATTTTGGAGTTGCTCGTTCTTCACTGGCTCGTCTCCAGTTGGTTCAGAATGCTGCTGCTCGCCTTTTAACTGGAACTCGAAAGAGGGAGCACATAACACCAATTCTGGCCTCCCTCCACTGGCTCCCGGTGCACTCTTGAGTTCATTTTAAAATTCTGTTATTTGTTTTTAAATCTCTGAATGGGCTCACCCCGCCTTACCTCTCTGAGCTGCTCCACCCATACGCTCCTGCCCGGTCCCTCAGGTCAGCTGATCAGCTGCTCCTGGAGGTACCGAGGTCTAAGCGGAAGCTCAGAGGGGATAGAGCCTTCTCTGTTGCTGTTCCGGCACTCTGGAACGCTCTGCCGTTGCACGTCAGACAGGCCCCCTCACTGTCCATCTTCAAAGCCAGTGTTAAAACACATTTATACTAGCTGGCATTTGACCATGCATGAGACTTTGCTCCTGTTTTTAGTGTTTTTAATATTTCTTTATTTTGAATATCTTTACTTACTCCATCTTTTAATTGTTATTATTGGTGTGTATTAACTTTTTTGTCAATGATTAGTGATGTACAGCACTTTGTTGCAACTATGATTGTTTTTAAAGTGCTCTATAAATAAAATTATTATTATCATTATTATTCAGCCACTGTTGAATCCATCTTGCTACTCCACCATTAATACCCAACAATTGAACCTTCTTAACCAACCTTCCATGAGGAACCTTGTCAAAGGCCTTACTGAAGTCCATATATACAACTTCCACTGCTCATAGCCCCTGCTATTTCTACACTAACTTCCCTCAATGTCCTAGGGAATATCCTGTCCGGACCCGGAGACTTATCCACTTTTATATTTCTCAAAAGTGTCAGTACTTCCTCTTCTTTGAATCTCATAGTTTCCATAGCTACTCTACTTGTTTCCCTTACCTCACATAATTCAATATCCTTCTCCTTGGTGAATACCGAAGAAAAGAAATTGTTCAATATCTCCCCCATCTCTTTTGGCTCTGCAGATAGCTGTCCACTCTGACTCTCTAATGGACCAATTTTATCCCTCGTTATCCTTTTGCTATTAATATAGCTGTAGAAACCCTTTGGATTTACTTTCACCTTACTTGCCAAAGCAACCTCATATCTTCTTTTAGCTTTTCTAATTTATTTCTTAAGATTCTTTTTACATTCTTTATACTCCTCAAGCACCTCATTTACTCCATGCTGCCTATAATAATTGTAGATCTCTCTCTTTTTCCGAACCAAGTGTCCAATTTTCCTTGAAAACCATGGCTCTTTCCATTTTTTACTATTTCCTTTCAACCGAACAGGGACATAAAATTTCTGTACTCTTAAAATGTCACCTTTAAATGTCCTCCATTTCTCTTCCACATCTTTCCCATAAAACAAACTGTCCCAATTTATTCCTTTTAAATCCTTTTGCATCTCCTCAAAGTTAGCCTTTCTCCAATCAAAAATCTCAACCCTAGGTCCAGTTCTGACCATCTCCATAATTATATTGAAACTAATGGTACCTGTATTGTGATCACTGGTCCCGAACTGTTCCCCAACGCATACCTCTGCCACCTGACCCGTCTCATTTCCTAACAGGAGGTCCAGCACCGCCCCTTCTCTAGTAGGTACTTCTATGTATTGCTGCAAAAAACTTCAGACTTTCCCTACCCCAAAGTATCTACAGTACAGACTCTGAAATTGGCATGTGTTCAGCCATGGCCTTTTACTATTTGGTCCGATAGCAGTGGAGACTGCAGCCATTTCTGATGCTTAGTTTAATTAATGATAATTGTTGGTGCACAGAGTTGTAGGATTGGCAAGGCAACAAACAAATGGTGCAGCTCAGGGGGTGAGTTGAGTTCTGAACAATAGTAGTTTGAGGATAATTCTGATTATGATTATCAAAGGAGGATGTAAGATGAAAAAAGAGATCCCATATTCTCTGTTGCAGGTGTCCAGAACCAGGACCATTCCAGAGTAGTTACACAAGAGACTGTATGTGCTGGAATATTCAGCAAAAAAACAAAACTGCTGTTGGAATTCAGTGGATTAATGAGCATCTGTGGGGAGAAATGGAATTTAATGAAGGGTCCCAACCTCAAACACGGCTGTCCATTTCCATCCACAGATGCTGCCTGACACACAAACCTCCTGCAGAATTGCCCATTCTAGAGTGATGCTGGAACCATTTTTTCATCACGGCCGGAAATAGAGATCTGGAAACATAACCCTAATTTCCATTGAGACTCAGCAGATGATTTAAACATCTCCAAAATGAACTTGGCAGATTTTTGTTAAGCAAGTGGGTTACGTGCTGTGGAACTCAGGCAAGTAGAGGTGAATCAGACAGTACCATGGCTTCTAGATGGACTGTCTAGAAGACTGATAACAGAGAGGAGGAAGCTGCTCCTGAGTTGTGCTTTCAAGCTTCTGTACTTTCTGCTGGATGAGAGCAGGGATAAGAAAGAATAACCAGCATGAGGCATATCTTTAATTATGTTGGCTGCTTTTCCAAGGCAATGTAAAGTGTAGATGGGGTCAATGGTGGGAAGTCTGATCTGTGTGATGGTCTGAGCTACATCGTCAGCCCTCTGTAATCTATTGCGGTCTTGGGCAGAGCTGTTTTCAAAGCATGCAGAATTTCCTCAGTCTTCTCGGGACGCAAAGGCGTTGATGTGTTGTCTTGGCTTCTGAATCAATGTGGTTGGTCCACAACAGATGGTTGGTAAAATTAAGGCCAAAAAACTTGAAGCTCTCAACCATTTTAAATTCTGCACCATTGATGCTAATTGGGCCAAGTACTCCATTGTGCTTCCTGGAGTCAATAACTAGCTCCTTCATCTAGCTGACAGTGAGGGAAAGGTTATTATCCTACCCCATGTTACTAAATTCTCTATGTCAATCTTGGACTCTGCCGCATCATTGTTTGTGATTCGGCCCACCTATTGTGGAAGAGAAGTTGTCACCTATCCTCCAGCTTCCACCTAATCTGCCATAAATCCTATCCTTCTACACTCTTCTCATCCTCCAGTACTGGGAAATCAAGTGGGAAAGTCCCTCTCATCAAGTCAAGTCCAAGATAGGACAATGAAATTCTTGCTTTGCTTCAGCACAACAGAATATAGAAGGCATGAATACAGAACAGATCAGTGTGTCCATATACCATTGTATAAATATATACACACATGAATAAATAAAACAGATAAAGTGCAAATAAACTGATAATGGGCTATTAATGTTCAGAGTTTTGTTTGAGTTCAATGAGCTCTACTGAAGTACTGTTCCACTGGAAAAATAGCTTAAAATGCCAAAGGTTCCTTCTGAATCCCAATGTTCCAATTCTGTTTAATTTGCACCCCTCATTTCATGTTGTGTAGCAAGCGTACAGAGTATACACCATGAATGATGACCAATATATTTCTCCCACCTTTGTATTGACAGGATAGAAATATGTTCTTTTGTTGAATACAGTAAATGCACTATATTTTAACATGTGCACATTCAGCACATTCAGCACATCCGGTAGGCGGCGCGACTCTCGTCTGCAGCGGCCTCTGTAGTCCGTCTGCGTTTTTATTATTTTATGTCTATGTTTTTATGTAGTTTTTGTTATTTTTGTTGGGGTATGTGTGTGGGGGGGGGGGGTGGGGGTGGTGTGGGGGGGTTGGGGGTAACTTTTAAATCTCTCCCTGCACGGGAGACCCGACCTTTTCTTTGTCGGGTCTCCGTTGTCGTTGGGGCTGCAACGAGGAGCGGCCTCCAACAGGAAAACCGGGGGCTCTGGTGCTGACTACTCACCTCACCGTCGCGGAGCTGGCCGAGTCCAGAGTGGGTGGAGCTGTGGTGGACGCTGCTGCGACCCGACCTCCGGAGATTCGGTGGCTGCAACTGCGGGTTTGGCGGACGGCACCGGGAGCCCGCAGGTACCTGGAGGGAGACCGCTTTTCAGGGCTCCCGCAACGGCGACTTCTCCCGCCCGAGTTGCGGGGTTGAAGACCTCCTGGAGCGGGTCCTTACAGCACCGCCCCGCGCGGCTTGGAATGGCGGCGGGACTCTGCGAGCGCCCGCCGGGGCTCTAACACCAAGACCCGGTGCGCGACCTTGCATCACCCGACGTGGCTTAAATGGCCACGGGACAATTCGCCATCGCCCGCCGGGGGCTTTGACTTTGACTCTGACATCGGGGGGGGGGAGTGCAGTGGAGAGAGAAGTTTTTTTGGCCTTCCATCACAGCAATGTGATGGATGTTTATGTAAAATATGTTGTGTCTTGGGTCTATTTGTTTGTAATGTATGGCTGCAGAAACGGCATTTCGTTTGGACCTCAAGGGGTCCAAATGACAATAAATTGAATTGAATTGAATTGAATTGAATTGAATTGAATTGAATTGAATTGAATTGTATTTTTTTTCCCTGTAATTTGCTCCTATTTAGGTGAATGGATTTGAGAGCTGGTAGCAAAGTGCAAGATGCATGCTCTCAGTTATCGTGCATCTAGTGCATTCAATGGGGATTTAATTTCTACCACTTCAGTACTTTGAAAATAATGAATACAAGGCTAATGTGCAGAGAACTTAGCAAACAAGCACTATAAAAAGCAATTCCAAGTCTGGCAGGGCAGGGTACCAATCATTGGATAAAACAGATAAAATCATGCATGATTCTAATTGCTAGCTAACAATGCCATTACCATCAACAATTATGCTGACAGCAGCTTTTTGACTTAGATTTCTCATTTGTTTGAACATTTACCATGACTTTAGAATACAATCATTATGGGGTAACAGCCACTGTAGTTTATGAGTTTCACACTCCACTTTTTAAGTGGTCTGAAGAGTCCAAATGTCCAAAGCTAGAAAACAGACATAAAAAATTATAATTATTCTGAATTTCAGTTCTCCTATGTTTCATTTTACATTCAATTGTGAATTGGCTTAAAGATGGGAACATAAATGTTTAATGTAATGAGCAGCATTCCTGTCTAAATTGATGGCACTCTTGCTTCTGAGACAGAAAAGGTTGCAGGGTCAAGACCATCTCCAGATATAAGTCTCGACTGGCAAACTGAAGCACTATTGACAAACCACTGTAAAACTTGCAAAGTGCTGGAGTCTTCTACTTCTTGCGTTTGAGGCAGCAGAAGTTATGGAATGCCCTCCAGGTGTTGTAGCCAGTTCAATGTGCTGTTGTCACGGGCCGTGAGGTCTACCCCTCCACCAGGGGGGGCGGAGGACAGTGCAGTTGTAAATTATGTGCTGCGCTGTCTGCTGGTCTCCTTCACACACGCAGGCTGCTGATGAACGCAGCCCCCAGTGATTCATGTTGAACCGGCCGATCCCTGTACGGAGCCGGTTCAGGGCGACCCACTCTTTGCAGGGCAGGTCTAAGCAGGGTGGGGCTGTGATGTTTGGTGCAACAGTGAATTACGGAGGTCGTGAAGTCTAGGCGTTGAGTAACATAGCGGGTCTGGTATCGTCCCTGGAGATCATGCCAACTGACCCAAGGTACACAAAATTGCTGGGGAAACTCAGCGGGTGCAGCAGCATCTATGGAGCGAAGGAAATAGGCGACGTTTCGGGCCGAAACCCTTCTTCAGACTGATGGAGAATGCCTGTACGACCATGCCAACTGACCCGCTGAGTTATTCTAAAACTTTGTGTCTTTTTTTGACAAAGCATTACATTGCCAAAGGTAATCTCTTTTGCATGAAGTATTAATTTAAGGCTTCTCCGCTCCCTTATGTGTACAGTATGTAAAGATCCATTTTTTGGAAGCAAAGAGGAATTGAAACTATTTTTCTGAACCTCAGCCAATGTCACTGAAGCAGATTATCTTTTTTTTGTGCTAGTATATATATTTTTTAATTTATTGATCAATTTGTGTTTATAATATTAACTATGAATACTGTGTTTACAGATCTGTTATGCTGTTGTAAGTATGAACTTCATTGTTCTATTTTAGGTACACAAGATAATCACTCTTGATTCATAACTCTCTTGACTCTTGCAAATTATCATACCATTAAGTGGGGGAACTATGTACACATCGATTGTTCTATATTACAACAGTGACTACAATTCAAAA
Organism: Amblyraja radiata; assembly: GCF_010909765.2. NCBI lineage: Eukaryota > Metazoa > Chordata > Chondrichthyes > Rajiformes > Rajidae > Amblyraja > Amblyraja radiata. The sequence goes on along the minus strand of NC_045961.1, from coordinate 78,713,140 downwards.
AACTACTGTTAAATATTTTGGGATGCATACATGAATGGTTTAAGATGAAACTTAATGATCAGATAAGAAATTCCAGCAAGTTCTAATTCAGCACCTGAATTGGTTTGGGGACTTTGAAAATTGTACAAACCCCACTTCAGCTAAAATGTGAGTGAATTAAAACTCTTGTGTTTTCCATGAAACCTCTGAATCTCATATCACTTACAAGTTACAAGTTTCAAGTTACATTTATTGTCACATATACCAATTGGTGCAGTGAAATTTGAGTTAACATGCAGCCCACAAATAAAATGACACAACACTATAGAATTTAACATGAACATCCCCCATGGCTGAATAAACGTTTTCACTGTGAGGGAAGGCAGTTCAGACATCTTGCACTTGTTCATCCGTGATTGGGGCCTCTTTGAGCCCTCCGTAGTCACCTCAATGGCGTCCCGATGTTTCAGGCCCTCTCGCTGGGATGATGGAACTCTGACGTCGAAACGGAAGAACACTCTCAGCGACTTGTAGTTCCGAATCGACCACATCTTACCAGAGACCGCGGCTTCCGAAGTCCACAGGCCGAGCTGGGCGGAGCTCTAACACTGGCGATCCTCGGTGAAGGATCCCAGGCCTCCGTGATGTTAAAGTCAGCGCCGCCCGCGGCTGGAAGCTCTGCTGACCACGGCTCCACAGTATTAAAGTCGGCAGTACTAGCACTCCGGAGGTCCATCATGGCGACCCCGGTAAGCCATCACCCGCACTGCGATGGAATTCAGTGCAACGCCGCTGCTGAAACTCTGGCCCGTCTCTGGCAGGAAAGGCCATGCCAATCCAGATGGTAGGCCCAAGGGGGGGTGGGGGGGGCGAAGATGCGGCTCGGAGAAAAGACGCATCCTCGACCAGGTAGTGACTGGGAAACAGTTTCCCCCTTCCCCTCCCCCCACCCCCGCATAAAAAAGACTAAAAGACCTCCAAAGACATACTTTTAGACAGACTAAAAATAACAAAAAGGGTGAAAGGACAGACAGCTGCTGGCGAGGCTGCCCCACACGATGGCGCCACCACTCGCACCACTGGTGACTGGTTAATGAGAGTATAATTCATCTACTGAATTGAACCCATACACCATGGAATGCTATCTACACTTGCAAGACATCCTTCAGAATTCAATAAAGTACTGTATGTTCAAGGACTAATGCAATGAAAACGACAGAACATGTTCACTATCTATATGGCTGCATCAGTACTAATTCCGCACACCAGTTTATCTAAAACACAGAGTACTGCATTGCCAACAAATGAAGATAAACCATAAATAGACACACTCACACAACCTGTACATAATTCTTTGGAATATTGAAGTTGTTTTGCTGAGCTAAATGCTCCCAAAAATGGATAAAGTGGTCAACCACACAGTATTAAGGACTGACATCTAACAGAGAGAACAATGAAAATAAATAAATAAACAACATTGTAAGAAAGGGAAAAAATATGAATGCTAGAAATATGAACTAGAAAGAAAACATATCTGAATGGCATCAAAAATAACTATTAAGAGCCAAGATATTAACAGGCATATTTGCAAGGTAGGCGAGAAGAAAATTACCTGAATTTCACCATCGTACTCACACTCCACACAATGTACACATATTTTGGCAGTGATGAGTACTTATCTGGAACCCCAGTGGGCCTGAGTTGTCATCAACCCAGTGTAGCACATTAATGCGACTTTTTGTCGTATCCCCCTTCTCTTCCCCCGTCTGCGCTGAGGCCTAATGGCGGAGCTGGCGGCCTCCAACCTGCGACCGACCTCGAGGGTCCGGAGGTAGAGCCAGCCAGGACTCACCAACGCGAGGCTGGCCGTCTTCGAGCTGTGGCGACGTCCGGGTAGCGGCACGACTCGGCGCTCCGGTGAGGGCGAACGGTGCGGGGCTGAGACACTCCTGTGCGGCCGGCACGGCTACTGGCTGGAAGGCGCTCCCGAGCGAGCGGCCTGGTGCGGAGCTGAGACACTCCTGTGCGGCCAGCACGGCTACCGGCTGGAAGGTGCTCCCGTGTGAGCAGCCCGGTGCGGGGCTGAGACGCTGCCTTGTGGGCGGCCCGGTGCGGAGCGGAGACGGTGCTACGGCGGCTGAGGCGGCGGCGACCTGGATCCTGGGCTCGGCCGCGGGCCGGTGGAGGACAATGTCGGGAGCTCGCAGGTCACAGGCTGGTGCCTGTTTTCCGGAGCACCCGTTGCAACAGCTGCGGGCAGCTTCGACCACCCCCGGGCCGCCATCGCCCGGTGGGGTATCGCCTTGGCGCAGAGGGAGAAGAGGAGGGAAGAGACAGTAACTCTAAGACTTTTGCCTCCATCACAGTGAGGAGGTGTTTGGTGAACTCACTGTGGTGGATGTTAATTTGTGTTTATTGTGTTTTGTTATTATTACATGTATGGCTGCAGGCAACAGCATTTCGTTCAGACCGAAAGGTCTGAATGACAAATAAAGGTATTCAATAAAGGTATTCAATTGGAGGCTGACAAGTTTGTCATCCAAAAGACACTGGAACAGGCAACAAGAGAAAATAGATCACTTCAAAGCCTTTCGAGAAGGAAAATGTAACCCAGCAGGCTTAGTGTGTGAGTGTAGTGGGGTTGAAGACGTTGGGGTGATAAAAGCCCTCCTGCTTCTACTGACATCAGCCATGATCACAATGAATGGCGGTGCTGGCTCGAAGGGCCGAATGGCCTCCTCCTGCACCTATGTTCTATGTTGCTATGTTTCTATGACACTCAATCATTGTCAATATGAAAAGAAATATTTTTGTCAACATGAACATAAATATTGAATATTCACTGGAATTTAGAAGGATGAGAGGTGATCTTATGGAAACATATAAAATTCTTAAGTCATTGGACAGGCTAGATGCAGGAAAAATGTTATCGATGTTAGGGAAGACCAGAGCCAGGGTCACAGTTTAAGAATAAGGGGTAGGCCTTTTAGGACTGTGATGAGGAAAAACCTTTTCACCCAGAGAGTTGTGAATCTGTGGAATTCTCTGCCACAGAAAGCAGTGGAGGCCAATACACTGGATGTTTTCAAGGGAGAGTTAGATATAACTTTTAGGGCTAACTGAATCAAGGGATTTGGGAAGAAAGCATGAACGGGGTACTGATTTTGGATGATCAGCCATGATCATATTGAATGGTGGTGCTGGCGCAATGGGCCAAATGCTCTACTCCTGCACCTATTTTCTAAGTTTCTGTTTCTATGTCCCTACCCTACATCCAAACCTTAACCTCTCCATTCAAATGCTCATATTTAATGGTTATTACATCAAGAAGTAGATGGATCAGAATTGGGTGGAAATCAGGTTTGTTAGAACATTTAACTTGAAATGAACCATCTATCCATGCAAAAATCATCCCCAAAATTTAGCATGCATTTCCACAGTTGCTTTTGAACCTTAACGCGATTTGAATATTTCTTGATTTCTGTCATTAATGAAAGAGAATGTGAATCCAAGCAGCCAACCAGAGCAAAACATAAAGAAAGTGAGTTAGCTAATAGGTGGGGGAGGGAATGTTGGAGAATGTAACCAAGGGTGGAGGTGATAATTGGAGAAGAAAAAAGGATGCGAGTTGTGCACTCCGTTAAGGAAGGAGTTTGGGGAATAAAATATAGAACCAGTGGGGGGCATGGCTAGTAGAGAGTAGGTAGAGGGTAGGGACACATAATATGGAGGGCGGAGATGAACGAATGGAGGAGATGGAGGAGGCCAGAGAAATTTTGTTTTAGTTTTAGTTTGGAAGGTACAGAGCTGAAACAGGCCTTTTGGCCCACCGAGTCTGTGCCGACCAGCGATCCCCACAGATTAACACTATCCTACAGACACTAGGGACAATTTACATTTATACCAAGCCAATTAACCTACAAAGCTTTGGAGTGTACGTCTTTGGAGTGTGGGAGGAAACCGTATATCGCAGAGAAAACCCATGCAGGTCACGAGGAATGCAGTTCCTTCCTATCAGTTTAAACACCAAGGAAAAAAGTTTGGCATTTGCAGTTTTGTTTGTGGTAAAGAAGTTAAAACTATCCTCCATGACTGCCAAAGATTTTGCCATCTGCAGAGTGCAGCATTTTGTAACAGGTGTTTCTTTGACTTAGAGTTTTACTTTTGAACCCGGGAGTGTTCACCGCTGACTGTACTCTGAAACCGTTCTTGGAAAGGGACCGTTTTGGATGGACTAATCTGTCATTTTGCTGACCGGAGAATAAACCTGAATGCTGTGTGGCCACAAGTGGTGTGAAGGCACAGATGTGATGTGTGTCTGTTGCAACAGGACGGCCAACTGCAGTCCTCGATTTCAGGAGGAGTCGAGCACAAGCTGTTGGCCGTACAGCAGAATCTGTTCGGCTGCAGGAAGACAGCTTCACAAAATGTGTGACCTCTGTGTGGAACCGTAACAGTGAAAATATCTGATTTGGCAATGAGCAGGCAGAAAGAGCAGATGGATGTGATCGGCCTCCAACACTGAGCCTCAAATGCTTCACGAGGCTGTTGCTTCTTACATGGACACAATCCAACAACAAAAAGTGCAGAGTGTGCCATCTGGACACTGACGCTGTTGGGACCTGTTGACATTTATTGCAATGGAGTGCAACATTTTTGCCTGCGTTGGATTATTCATCAGCTTCCTTCTAGGTTGTGAGTTATTATGTCGTTATTGTTATTGTGAGTTATTGTGTTGATTATGTCGGTTGCTTTCCCAGTAGATGAAGTTGGTGGGGGGGGGGGGGGTGCTTGACAGAAAAAATAAGCTAATGCTCCACCAAACATTTCTTCAAGGTGTGTAAGTTAGTCTTTAGTCAGAGGGTAGTGAATCTGTGAAATATTTTGCCGCAGAAGGCTGTGGAGGCAAAGTCAGTGGATATTTTTAAGGCAGAGATAGATAGATTCTTGATTAGTACGGGTCAGGGGTTATGAGGAGAAGGCAGGAGAATGGGGTTAGGAGGGAGAGATAGATCAGCCATGATTGAATGGCAGAGTAAACTTGATGGTCCGAATGGCCTAATTCTGCTCCTATTAATTATGACCTATGACCTTATGGTTGTAGATAGCTGAGGGATGCATGGAACTGCAAAATTTCATTTATGTGGGTTATTCCTTATTGCCATACACAGTACTAATGGAAGTACCCTTATTAATGGAAGGCTGTTGAGAAACCTAATAACAGAAGGGAAGAAACAGGTCCTAAGTCTGGTGGTGCATGTTTTCCAGCTTATGTACCTTCTGCCCAACGAGAGTAAGGAGAAGAAGGAATGACCAGGGTGGGACATGTTTTCGATTATGTTGACTGCTTTCATGGCATTGTAGAGTTCTACAGCATGAAAGCTCCATGCCGACCAAGCCTATTTGAGTTAGACCCACTTGTCTGTGCCTGGTCCATATCCTTTCAAACCTTAGCTATCCATGCACCTTTCTGTCTGGGAGAGGCCTGCAGGAAGCACACAACAGAGAGTTCAAAATTTGTTCGTCTGGTCCTTTTTATAGCCTCTCCCCTCACCTTCGACTTATGATCTCTAGTTTTAGACTTACATGATTTTTAAACTTTCATGATTTTATAAATTTCTGAAAGATCACCACTCTGCTTCCTCTCTCCAGGGGGAAAAAGTATTAGCCTATCCAGCCTCCCACGACAACTCAACCCCTCCAGAGCCAGAAATATCTTTGTAAATCTTTTTTGCATTCTTTCCAGTTTAAACAATTTACAATTGAATATGTATGTATTTTAATCATTTTTTTCTTCCCACACACAATGTAGAAGAATTGTTAACATGGGCGTGTCTTTGTATAGTAGACAATAGACAATAGACAATAAACAATAGACAATAGGTGCAGGAGTAGGCCATTTGGCCCTTTGAGCCAGCACCGTCATTCAAAGGCTTTAACGGCCGCGGGATTTGCCATCGCCCGCCGGGGGCTTTAACATCGGGAGAGGATGGAGAGCAGGGGAGAGACAAGACTTTGCCTTCCATCACAGTGAGGAGGAGATTCACTGTGATGGATGTCTGTGTGAATTGAGTTGGCTGTGTGTCTTGTAAAATTGTTTCATTTTGTTGTATGGCTGCAGAAACCAAAGTTCCTAACGGAAAAATAAAGTTAATTGAATTGAATTGAATTGAATTGAATGTGATGATGGCTGATCATCCACAATTAGTACCCCATTCCTGTCTTCTCCCCATATCCCCTGACTCCACTATCTTTAAGAGCCCTCTCTAGCTTTCTCATTAAAGTATCCAGAGAACTCGCCGGCTGCAGAAAGTTCGACTCCCCCGACCACGAGAGGAAAGTAGGAAAGAAGATAAGACTTTATTGCCTTCCGTCACAGTGGGGCATGTGGAGGAGCCGCTGTGGTGGATGTTTATGTAGTTGTGTGCCTTGTTGCTTTTTTGGTATGACTGTATGGCAAACCAAATTCCTTGTATGTTGCAAAACATACTTGGCTAATAAATTAAGATTATGATTATGATTATTATGGCTGCAATGGAAGAGTTAGAAGATCCAGGGGAAAGGGAGAGAGCTCCCAATTTTTGTGACGGAAACCTGGTCTTCACAGCAGTGGGATAAATGCCAAGGGAATGGGCCAGTGTGCCAGGAAGGTCAGGAGACTCACTGGGGTAAACAGAGAAGAATGGTGACAGGAGATGACTACAGTCATCCCCTCCATATGTGAGAAACACCAGTCATTCCAGCAATGAGAAATACATTTCACTTCTTCACAAGGAATCCTCAAGGAGACCAATCACCATTGTACACTGTCGTCATGAGCCCTTCAGTAATTGGAGCAGGGACTCACTGTTGGGATCAGCAAAGGAGGATATGATGGATTACTAGACATTACCACGGCTCTCTCAGCTGATTACTGGTGCAAGTTGTTGGTGATTAGGTTTGTAGCACTGAAAGAGTCAATTTGTCTGGATTAGGCTCTATGGTTTTTCAGATTCCTTTATGAATACTGTCTTTCTGCGGTGAGTTCCTTATATCCCTTGCATCTAATGGGCCTGTCCCACTTAGGCGATTTTTCAGGCAACTGCTGGTGACTGTCAAGTTGCCGGTAGTCGCCTGAAAAACCGGCAACTGGAATGGCGACTGTCAGAGTGGAACACACAAACACATCGCTTCCTTCACCAGCCCATTATGCAGGCGGGTGACAGGGCATGCAGGGGGGGCGCTGTCTGAGTGAAATTCACACGATGCAAAGCCAATATGATACAGACACACACCGCGATGAACAGGAAGGTTGGCGCTGTAATTAAGAAGCAAAAAGGCACAGTGTACAGTAAGTCCTTTAAAAGTGGGGGGAGATGGGAGAGAAGGGGGAGAGAAGGGGGAGAGAGGGGGGAGAAGCAGTGGAGACAACTTTTAAGATGCCAGAGATACACGGCTGTGAAGCTCGGCGGACATTTAACGTTACCGGTCGGTTATCCTTGGTTCTGAAAAATACTGCTTACGTTTATTTCCCCAATGAGCCAATGAAATTCATCGGTCAGCACCGGCTACAACCTACGACAACTTAGGAGTACCTTCGACCTCCTGGTGACCCACCTACGGCACGGGAATTCTCGCTACTCTCCATGGCGGCTTCATTCTAGTCGGCGGTAATTTTTCCACATGTTGAAAAATTCACGGCGACCATCATGAAGCCGTGAATAGTTCCCAGAATGTGGGAACTCCTCACGACCATGAAGGCGACTCCCCGGCAACCACCCGCGAACATGTGGCCACCATATGGCGACGGCATAGTGCCCTGCACGGATGCTGTCGAGGGTCGGCGCGGGAGAGGTGAGCGTCCTGCAGCAGTGGGAGGGGGACTGCTTCAGGCGGGGCCTGTCAAAGGCCAGTGGGGAGGGGGGGGGGGGAGCGCTGCCATGGCCTACCACTGCCGTGGTTACCGCTGCCATGGCCTACCCCTGCTGCAGCCTACACCTGCCGCTGCCATTGCTTACACCTGCCGCTGCCGTTGCCTGCTGCTGCCTCTGTCTATCCCTGCTGCTGTCATGGGCTACCGCTGCCGCTGTCTTCCCCTGTTGTGGCCTATCGCTGCCGCTCCTCACCGGATTCAGGCGGGGACTGGTGAGGAGCATCCTGCAGCCGGGGACGGGGTGGGGACCGTTGAGGGGGGTGGGAGGGTCTTGCAGCTGGGGATGGGACGGCTTCTAGCAGGGGCCGGTGGGGGTGTGCATCTTGCAGCCGGGGGAGGGGGAGCAGCTTCAGGCGGGAATTGTTGGGGGCTGGTGGGGGTGTGGGGGAGCGTCCTGTACTCACTCCATCCCCCCATCCACTCTTAGTGGCTCTCTGGCAGCGCAGCCATTCCTGCCCACTGAGGTCCCATTGGGACGTAGAACACGCAGGTATTACTGAGCAGGCGCAGCTGACGGGCACGGCAAGTGGAAAAAGGATTTATTAAAGTTTAAAATGTGAATAACTCTTAAAATATACCAACAATTTAAAAGTTAAAGATGAGATTTATTCAGTCAATTCTTTCTTGTTGCCTCTCTAGTTCCGTTCTGCAGCCGGGGGGATGGGGATGGCTTCAGCCGTGGGCCGGTGGGGGGAGCGTCCTACAGCCATTGGAGGGGGATGGTTTCAGACGGGTGCTGTCAAGGGCCAGTGGTTGGGGGGGAGTGTCCTACTTCTGGGGGAGGGGGATGGCTTCAGACGAGGGCCGTCGGGGGCCAAAGCGTCCTGCAGCCGGGGAGGGTGGCGGCTTCAGGCGGGGGTTGTCGAGGGCCAGTGGGGGGGGGGGGTGTGTGATGTATCCTGCAGCCAGAGTAGTGGGAGGGGGAGGGCTTCAGGTGGTGGCTGGTGGGGGGGGGGGGCTTTCTGCAGCGGTACCAAGTAAGAATTTAATAGTTCCGTTTTGGGACATATGACTTTAAAACACTTGTGACTCTCCCGACTCTTGACTCTTGTTCATCTTGCTGTTCAAGCCTGCTCAGCTGTACCTTGGGCTCTGGTTCTCCCTGCTGTTCTTCGACAGCACCTGCAGGCAGTGAACCTTAATTAAGTCTCTGTTGTGCGTTAGCTGCAGGCATCTCCCAGACAGATGCAGGCACTGGAAACCCACTTTCAGAAAATATAGAAACATAGAAAATAGTGCAGGAGGAGGCCATTTGTCCCTTCGATCCTGCACCGCCATTCATTGTGATCATGGCTGATCATCCACAATAAGTAACCCGTGCCTGCTTTCTCCCCATATCCCTTGATTCCGCTAGCCCCTAGAGCTATACCTAACTATTTTAAACTCATCCAGTGAACTAGCCTCTACTACATTCTGTGGCACAGAATTCCACAAATTCACAACTCTCTGGGTGAAAAAGTTTTTTCTCATCTCAGTTTTAAATGGCCTCCCCTTTATTCTTAAATTGTGGCCCCTGGTACTGGACTTCCCCAAATTTGGAAACATTTTCCTGCGTCTAGCTTGTCCAGTCCTTTTATGATTTTATACTTTTCTATAAGATAACCTCTCATCCTTCTAAATTCCTGTGAATACAAGCCCAGTCTTTCCAATCTTTCCTCATATGACAGTCCCACCATCCCAGGAATTAACCTCGTGAACCTACGCTGCACTGCCTCAATAGCAAGGATGTCCTTCCTCAAATTAGGAGACCAATACTCCAGATGTGGTCTCACTAGTGCCCAGTACAACTGCAGAAGGACCTCTTTACTCCTATACTCAAATCTCGATAAGGCCAACATGCAATTAGCTTTCTTCACTGTCTGCTGTACCTGCATGTTTACTTTCACTGGCTGGTGTACAAGGACACCCAGGTCTTGTTTCCCTTTCCTTCCCTTATTCCAAATCTGACACCATTGAGATTATAATCTGCCTCCTTTACTGCCAAAGTGGATAACCTCACATTTATCTACATTATACTTCATCTGCCATGCATCTGCCCACTCGCTCTATCCCAAGTGTATTGACTATGTGAGCAGACACTTTGGTAGTGATTGCCCATGGGATTCACTGACGAGGACTTCATAATGCAAAGAGCATTATAAACAGTGGAGCGATTAACCCTGGAAAGGGGGGAGACTTCTCCCTGAGTTGGACCCAGGAAACTGAAGCAGGAATTTTCTTGAGGTTATTAACGAAAGATAAATGGATGGGAAGGGTTTAGAGGGCTATGGGCCAAATGCAGGCAAATAGGACTACCCCAAGACGCCAACTTGGACGGCACGGCCAAGCTGGGCCGAAGGACCTGTTTTCGTGTTGTACAGCACCATGCCTAAGGCCTATCCAGTGGGATTGACATGTTTTGTATTTTTCCTTTCTAAAGATGCAATGGATTTTGGTGACGATTGCACACTGTAGACCAGAAGCGCCTTCAATACCCAGAGAGAAGGGATAGGCGGGTTAGGTGAGCAGGAGAGTGGGGTTGTTTGCAGTTGCAGAAGGAGGGGGCAAGGGTGGTACAGTTCTCTGTCTCAGCTCCAGTTCTACCGTGCATGTGGACGTGGACGGGTGGCTTGGTTGGCGGCGGCCCATGGTGTGGCAGAGCCGGCTTGCCTGCTGACTCCCATCCCCCCCGCCGGTCCGGTGCCACTCTGGGGGAGAGCCCCCGAGCATCTGCCCCGGGGCGACTGGCACTGACCTGATGGCATCGCCGACGTGAAGACATTGCAAAGCCCCCGCGTCCGGTGCAATGGGCGGGGAGCTGGAGAGGGGAAGGAAGGGGTCACACACATGGCCGGGAAGCAGAGGGGTGGGGGTGGGGATGGCGACAGACAGGGCCAACAATGAGTGGAGAAAGACAGAAACACCGACGTGCAAAGGAGACCTACAATAGTGCATGATCTCTCTCGCGTTATGGCAGGTGATTGTCGCATGCCCGCTGTTTCTGATGCTAAAGCCTTGGGATCGTTGCCCTTCGTGTTGGCGTGGAGGGGGAGGGGGTATTGTGGTGTTTGATCACCCCCTGCTATCCCAGGGACAGGGAAACACAGCAGCTTTTGAGACTGGTGGGCAATCACTACCAAAGTGTCTGCCCACACAGTCAGTACACCTCTCCTACACTTGTCTCCCGCACTAAGATCATCCCGCAGAGAATGATCCCAGCCTAACCCAAGAGCCTTGTCACCCCAGACAGATTAATGATGCCCACGTACCCCCCCCCCCCCCCCCCCCCCCCCCAACCTCCCTCCACCTCAACTCACGCCTGGGCACCAAAGCAGCTCAGGAGGCAAACCCTGAGCTCCGTCTCCCAACAATCTGATGTGCACATCCGTCCACATTCAAAGATTTCATCTCCCGGTTAAACTCTTGATCATACACTTGGAATCTCGTACACAACCACGAGTCTTTCACTCGGGATTCCTCGTGGATCAGCTCGCACCATGAGACAGGGCTATTAGTAGAGTTGCCGGTTCATTGGAAACATCTTCGCCATCCTCTCTGGGATAGGTAGCCACCAGCAGGAAGTCTGGCATATAATATTTTTTATCTGACCTCCAGGTTCATATTGTGAATCAACAATGTATTTATGATAATCCGTAGGCTCTCAATACCAGTATTCCTGATTGAGTGGCGGGTCGAAGAGATTGTGTTGTGCACTCTGGCGACTCACACAAGTGGTTTCAGTCAGAGGAGTGCAAACTATTTCCTGGTTCAGGTTTGCATTATGCTAAATTGACAGGAAACTCGTATTCTCACATCAAGAGGAGACTGTGTTTTCAGCTCTAGTCATAAGGTTCCATCCGTATGGTCAATAGAGGAACGGTGGATCCGAGTGGAATCAGTGACATCTCATCGGAGGATGAGTGGTTTGGCCAAGAACGAGAGGGATATATTTCTGATACTTCTCAAGATTACAGAAACAGGGAGCATGCCAAATCATGTTAGCATTTGGCTAATCTGATCATGTGTTTAGTTATCTAGTTTAAGGTGGATGATTGGCTTTCAGCAACTTAACTGATTCAGAGAATCGACCTTGAAGATGCATGCTTTGCCATATCTATACACTTGAGGCACAGATTATCTGGTGTTTTGATAATATAGCCAGTGGTGGAACCAAATGCTGCCCTACTCAGATCAAAGGGCATTGTGTCATTGAGTTTTAGATAATATGCAAAATTTGCAGCTGATAATTCTTGGGGTTTATCAGTAGATACCTCTTGCGATATTAAGAATGAGGCAACATGACATTTAATAGTGCCAATTTTGCCTATTCATTCAGGCCATGGTAAGGCGGCTGAAGCAAATCCTTTTTACTCGGTCACAAGTGTTGGCTGGGGCAGCCTGTTTTCTCGGGCAGCTAGCTCTGCACGATTGTATGGGAAGTGTGAACAAAATATGTGAGTTACTTTTAAACGGAAGTAACAGAGGTTTGTGTGGCTTTCAGTTTGGGCTTAGAGAAGCGTTTATGTGATAGCACAATTGACACTGCTTGTGCTGCTTTGTCATTCTCTATAGTACCATAAGTGGGACAATAAATGATTGGTTATTCACCCGCTGTTCACTAACGTTATGCAGGGTGTCTAAAACCTACACTCATTGTAGTGTGCGATGTATATCAGTAAATTATTATGCAAATATTCTTCTACTGTATTCTTAATGGGAGCATTATTTTTTAAGATGATTATGCTTTCAGCAACTGATCTCAGCACAAAGTACCCAGTCTTTACTCAATCTCTGGCTCGGTCTCTGGGTCATAACTGTTAGCTTGTTATGGGAATGATCTCATAAGCAAAATGTGCATGATTGCGTACATTTGAAGTTGACAGCAAACCCACCAGAGCGGAGATTGGGGGTGTCATTAGGTATACAAGTACACTGAGCTTGCTAATACCTATGAGATGAAAGCTAGTTTATTTATTATTATTCAATAGTCTCAAGATATTGCTGATGGATCATTAGCAGCCAATAGAATGGATAGTTCCCTTTCATCATACAGCAAGAGAATTACATAGTGCGTGTTAATAAATTATAAAATTTGGTTGAAAATATCTAGATATTTGCAGATAGAATTCTGCACAGTGTTGCATGAGTTATTGTCTAACTCAAAGTCAATCGGGACTATGGTCCGGTTAAGAACAATGGCCATGTATGCAAGTTAGCATCATGGTATTAATAACCCATGTTTTATACCATTAATGGTTTATCAGTTTAAGTGTTTCACACACAGATTGGGTTACTGCATGAAACCACAGAGCTTTGAAGTCTTCACGTAGTCACTCACGTGACTTCGAAATAAAATAGAAAGATTAAACGAGAACTTGCCGTTACAGTTCCACCGTCATTCCTGCTGGGATCCTTTTCCAGTCAACCTTGGCCAGCTCCTCTCTCATGCCTTCACAGTTCCCTTTGTTCAACTGCAACACTGACACTTCTGATTTAACCTTCTCTCTCTCAAATTGCAGATTAAAACTTATCATATCAACTTAAAATGAATAACCTCTCCTTGTTCCCATCTAATTTAAGTGATGTTCAGGAGGTTTGACACTCACCCACTCACCAAGTCCAGTAAACAGGTAAGCAAATGTAACACTTTGCTGTGTGAAGCACAAACAAGGTAATAATGTCCCTGACACAGAATCATAGGAATTTGTGTGGAAGAGATAAGAATCTAAGTGTTATTCCAAATTCTCTGCAGTATTGCGACTGCCATCTGCTGGATTGCTCTTCCAGTTTCACCACCAAACACAGCACCATGGCAACCAATAGCAGGAGGTTTTATAAGGGAGATGATTTGTTAGGGGTCTTTTTTTCTGACCTGGCTACTGACTAGACAGTGCAATCAATGTCAAACCAGTCAGATTTGCTTCATTCCAAATCTTTGAGCCATAAAGATCCCCAAACCTTTCTAAGATTCTTTCTCATGATGCTCCCCAGACTCCTGCTGCTCAGAACAAATGGATCATCTCTGTTAATAGCTCATTATTGTACATTAAACTAACTTGCATCTTGCAGAGCGACAGTTCAATTTGAAATTCTCTCAAAGAAATCATGGCAGCATTTACTTTAGACATTACTTTGAAGTTACAGCACGGAAACAGGCCTTTCAGCCCACTAAGTTCATGCCGACCAACGATCCTCTAAAGGGCCTATCCCACTTTGTGATTTTTTCGGCGACTGCCGGCGTCATATCATTGTCGCCAAAAGATTTCAACATTTCAAAATCCAGCGGCGACAAGAAAATGTTGCGACACTTGAAAAAACACCATGTATAAAACGTCATGATGCCGCAAATTTTTCGGTGACCTGATACGTCAGTCAATGATGCCGGCAGTCGCCAAAAAAACGGCAAGTGGAACAGGCCCTTTACACTATTTACATGTTCGGGACAATTTTACCAAGGCCAATTAACCTACAAACCTGTTTGTCTTTAAAATGCGGGAAGAAACCGGAGCATCTGGAGTAAACGCACGCAGTCACAGGGAGAATGTACGAACTCCGTACAGACAGCATACGGTAGTCAAGATCTCTGGCGCTGTAAAAGCACTTTCTCACGGGGCGACTTGACGCAAGATGTAACCAGAGTGAAGTGGTCGTGGTCTAGCACGATATCACACGATATAGCGGGGGGTAGATAAAGAGTTCCCACGGGTACTCGGCATTTCTGTTATTTGTGCGAGTGACTTGTTCGTCTCCCGAGCTTTCCCGTTAAATCTTGAATGAACATTGTGAATCCCCATTCATAAAAGAGAAGGTAATTGCGCGGGAGGGTTAATAATTGACAATCTGCTGCTGCCTGCCCGCTGAGTTAAAAAGTTCCCACGGTCACGATATACAGTGTATCGTGAGTCTTGTGTGGGAACTTTTTAACTCAGCGGGCAGGCAGCAGCAGATTGTCGCTCCCTTCAGTTTCACCCCACCTACACCCCTCTGCTTCCCGGCCATGTGTGTGACCCCTTCCCTCCCCTCTTCAGCTCCCCGCCCATTGCACCGGCGCGGGGGCTTTGCACTGTCTTCACGTCGGCGATGCCAACAGGTCAGTGCCAGTCACCGGAGACGTCAGGACCAACGGGACACCGACCCCCAGGCCCACTGCAAGCACTGAGATCCCAGGGACCCACAGCCAGCAGCAGCGCAGCCCCGTCCCAACTCCAGAGGAACACGCTCCCCGTAGAGACAGAAGCTGATGGTGTGCAAGGTATGTCTTGTTCTTGGGGTTGCGGATGAGGGGGCGCAGCTCGGGCTGTGACGTCTCCGGCCACCCCCCTGTACAGGAGCTGAGACTGGGAACTGTGGGGTTGTTTGCAGTTGCAGAGGGAGGGGGCAAGGGCGGTACAGTTCACAGTCTCAGCTCCAGTCCAGGGGGGTGGCCGGAGACGTTAGGACCAACGGGACACCGACTGCAAGCACGGAGATCCCAGAGACTCACAGCCAGCAGCAACTCTAGCCCAGCCCCGCTCCAACTCCAGAGGAACCCGGGTTGCGGATGAGGGGGCGCGGATTCCTCTGGAGTTGGAGGGACAGGGAGACACAGCGGCTTTTGAGAATGGTGGGCAATCACTTCCAAATTTCTGCCCACACAGTCAGTACACCTCTCCTACACTTGTCTCCCGCACTAAGATCATCTCGCAGAGAATGATTCCAGCCTAACAGCATGTTCATTCCAGATTACTCACCTTCTGTCCCCTCTGTCCAGCTTCCGGGTTCACCGTTCGCAGGAGTTCCCACGGTACACGCAAGAGTTAATACGGATATCGCACTGGCCACTACGTGCATATAATGTTGCAATCTTCAACCACAAGTGTACAAGTCACTCTTGGAGAAATTCAAACTTGCTTGAATTTTCTCCCGAGTCACCAAGTTACACGAGTACCTGCCGTTAGCGCCACGGTGGTCCACGGTGGTCCACGAATGCCGTACGGTTATCGCACGGGGTTCCCACGATGTTCAACTCTGGTTAACTCTTGCGTCAAGTCACCCCGTGAGAAAGCGCTATAAGGCAGCAACTCTACCGCCACGCCACTGTGCTGCCCTAGCTTTGCTGACTGTTTGGGATAGTCAGAGGCTGTGGGGATGTGTGGGGCAGGGTCAGAGTAGCAGAGCGGGAAAAATTTAGGTGGAAAAGATGGATATGCGGGGGGTGGTGTAGTGGAGGGGGAGTGTTGGGGTGGCCGGTGAGTGCAAGGTGTAGGGGAATGTAGAGGGTTCGGAGGGCTGGGGGTTGGATGATATAGGGTCGGGTGCAGGAGATGGAAGGTGTAGAAAGTGGGGAGGTGGTACAGTGCATGGAGTTCACCAAAGGGAAAAAATGTCTAGAAGGCAAGGAGAGTGCAAAGATGGATGCGTGGATGGAGATGTAGGGAACGGAAAGTACAGAGGGTGGGGAAGGTACAGATGTTGGGTTACAGCATACGATGAGGAAGAATGGAGCAGGGATGCATGGAACTGACAGAGTGTTTGAGTTGGGTTGTTAGAGTTGGAGAGGTTGCACTATGTGGGTGTGTGGGGAATGGGAAGTACCGAGGGTTTGCAGTGTCCAGAGGATGAGAAGAGTGCAAGCGATAAATGAGTAGGGGTTAGAAGGTTGCAATAGATAGGAAGTGGGTAGAAGTGGTGTCAGAGGGGATGGAGTTTGCTTTGGGAAGAGCAGAGTTTGGACATTGTTTTGGTGTGGTTATGCACTCCTTACGTCTGTTGTCAAGCAGAATTATTGATGACAGCTTCTTATTGTGAATAGATGTTAAGCCACTGTGGAGCAGCGATAGAGTTGCTGCCTTACAGCGCTGGAGACCCAGATTCGATCCCGACTACGGATGCTGTCTTTACGAAGTTTGTGCGTTTTCACCGAGATCTTCGGTTTCCACACTCCAAAGACGTACAGGGATGTAGGTAAATTGGCTTGGTGTATGTGTAAAATTGTCTCTAGTGTGTGTAGGATGGTGTTAATGTGTGGGGATCGCTGGTCGGTGTGGACTCGGTGGGCCAAAGGGCCTATTTCCGTGCTATATCTTTAAATTAAACATACATGTGCAGTATTTATCCAGTGTACAGATGAACATGATCTAAATAATGTCTAGCTTTGAGCTTTACCCAAAAGGTGCCCATTTGACTTCCAACATTTCAAGACGTAGGTATTTATCCTGAAAATGTGTAACTGGAGCCTGCACTCAAAGTGGTTGCATTGTAGTTAGCAATAGTCATTGTTCTATCTAGACCATCAATCCAGAGACTTAGGCAATAATTTAATTCCTACTGTTCACATTCATATTCAAACCAGGAATAATAAGGTGGGTTCAGCAATGGTAACCATGAAATTACATGACAGTTGCAAGGTCACATCTGATCCACTAATGACCTTCAGGAAAGGAATTCTGTTTTCCAATCTACCCTGGCTAATAAGTGACTCCTGTCTAACTCATGTGGCTGTCTGTTGACTTTGTCAGATCATGGCAATGTAACATTAATAAGGTCACAGGGCCAAGTCATTGGTGCTGAATATCGGGCTTCAGGACACAACTTGAAGACATCCAGATTCTCTTGCAGAGGAGTTGTAATGTGGTTGTAATTAACCTGTGTGTGCATAGTCACTCCAGACTTGCAGACTGGAACCTTATGTCATTATTGGCCAGCCTTTCTTCTTTAATGGGTGCTAGATAAGTATATGAGAAAATATTATGTTAATAGTTAATTAAGGAAGGGTGTGAGGTGTCTCAAGTACAGCATACTTGACAGCATAGACTAGTAGGACTATTTCATTCTTCCAGCTTCTAGCTCAAGCATTGTAGCATATCGAATAAAGGAAACAAGACAAAGATTTTGTCATTATTTATAAATGCTGTCTGCATCATTTGTAATTCATCAGAAACATGTAGGCAACAGATTGTATTACCAAGTTGTGCCATACACGATAATGACAGCTGCTAAAGGTCAGTAAATCTATTTGTAAAAATGTTGTTCTCATTAAAGGTGAAAAGTGTTTACCTTCCCTCTGTTGCAAAGTACCTTGCAAGAATGTCACAATTGAATAAATGACTTGTTTGTTTGGGTACTTCGCAAGAGAAACCATATATTTTCTGATATTGAACAGAGGTGCCACCACAAGGAAATAGTTTGTGTCTGGATCACTCTCTAAGTTATTGAGGGATGGTCAATTATATAGGAAAATATGCTACTAACAAAATAAAATGGTTGCAATTTCATCAATTGAAGAGACGTGTGAAATGCGTTTTGCATATTTTGGCGCAGTATATTTGTGTACGCAGAAAGAGATACAGTATTCAGTATAGCAAATAATAGCTCAGTAGATTGAAGATGGATAACAAAGACGGAATGACGTTACAGAGAAAATAAAAAATAATGTAGGATTCGCTGTACAGAGAGAATGAGACAGCTGGGTGAGAGGGAAGGGGTAGAGGGAGGCAGAAAGATACAGTGAGACTCCATGTTTATGGTTTGGGTATCCCAGTGAAGGATAGATCGATCCATTGACCACTTCAGGATAAGCATTAGGCTGAGGTAGTAGCATATTTTATATATTACTCCCTGGAGGTAAGGAATGTTCAAGCATTTTGAATAATTAAAGGATGAAATAGAATTGTATCAGAAATATTTCTGCCTGCTGAAACAAAAATAGAGGACACTTTTAGAATTAAAACCATCCTTGACTTGATTATTGACTTCTGATAATACTCATTCACCCTACATTGTCTAATTATATCGGGATGGGTTGAAAAACTATTTGATACATATAAATACAAAATATTTTACAAATATTATTTTTTAAATGTACAATTAAAATAATTAAGACAATTTAAACTAAAACCAACCTGTTATCTCCAACCTGGCAAGTTCAAAAGAACTAAATAAAAGTAAACTCGAATGCGTTAAGATCCTTCTTAGTGTTTTAAATCATTTGATTGTTTTCAATTTACAACCAATTTTGCATAAAATTCTTGACGGGTATAGTTCTCCATCAATTCTATTACCAACAGTGATCTTTTATGTCTGATCAACAGACCTGATAATACTTAATGATACCAGCAGAGGGGACTGTTCACAAATCAGTGAGTTTGGAATCAGGCAAGTGTATGAAATTTGGTTGCATAGCATTGCCTTTTCAGCATTACATGTTTGATATCTGCTGCCTGATGAAGTGAGATAAAATTACCAGTTGAAATGCACAGCTCAGTTTTTACCCATATGATGCCCTCTGTGGTCATTCGACAGTGAGAGCTGTTTTCCACAGAAACTGCACAACCTGCATGTCATTCTTTGTACTACACCTGACCAGGGCATTGCCAGGAATTATGCAGCACTGAGATCCTCTGGATGCTGGATATACTCAGCCCAAAATTAATATATATGACTACCAGCTCTGGTTCTGAACAATATAAAAAGGACCTCCCAAGTTAGGAGTTCCCAGTTGACAGGGACCTCCTAACTTGGGACTACCTATTTTCTGTATTTCTCATACTTTCAACCCTCCACTCCCAACAAGACAAGGATCAAACTCACTTGGTCCTCACCTTCCACATTATCAACTGTCATCGTCAACAGATTCCCACCTTCCACCATCTCATCGTCACTTCACAGTTGCCACCATCTCAACAAGAAGCAACACAGCAGCGCAGTGATAGCGTTGCTGCCTTATAGTGCTAGAGACCCGGGTTCGAGTCTGACTACAGGTGTTGTCTGTATGGAGTTTGTATGTTTTCTGTGTTTCTGCGTGGGTTCGGCCTGGAGAAGATCCATCATGTTCTCGGCCAAACCCCAGCAACATTAAGACACATCCTCACTGGCTGCAAAACCAGTCTTTCACAAGGCCGCTACACCTGGAGGTATAATCAGGTCCTACGACAACTGGCGATTACCTTGGAAGGAAGGAGAACTACCACCAATGCCCTTGGACATCGTGAACTCCCAGTACATCGTGGAGTTAACTGTGCCTTGGGAGGCTGTAGTTGGTGAAGCGCATGAACGCAAATGTCTGAAGTATTCAGACTAAGCAGCCGAGGCAGAACAACGCAGCTGGCGTACCCAGGTGCTCCCTGTGGAGGTTGGTTGTAGAGGGTTTGTAGCCATGTCAACAACCAGATTCCTGAAGGGAATGGGGGTTCGAGGACAGGCCTTCCGGCAAGCCGTCAGGTCGCTGTCAGAGGCTGCCAAGCGAAGCAACAACTGGCTGTGGCTGAAGAGGAAGGACTCCAACTGGGCTGCAAAATGACCAGCAAGAGGGGTAAAATGGAGGGGAGCACACCTGTGACGCCAGGTGTTGCTTTTGGGCCCTCTGGAGGTGTTGTGGGCCTATCAATAAAACACCAAGGAAGGAGGGTGCTCACCTGATGACCCCAATTAAGTCTTTACCCCTACCCCCACTCAAGATATTAAGAAGGTGCCAATTATAGTAGGGATTGTAATATCAATTCCTATAAACTTAACTGATAAGCTGAAGATATCCAGTGACTGCTGTGAAAGTGCAGCTGACAACGAGGGAAAGTGCATGTGACCGCGTGGAAAGACAGCGGACAGGAGGACAAGACGCCAACGAGGCTGTCATGGACTAGCTATCCATGTCGGCAGGCTCCGTCACCGTGAATTGTGAATAGGAGTCACCCCTCATGGCTACGAAAAATTCAAAGAGGAAAATACCCCCTGAGTCTGCGAGAGTGGGGGCGGAAGATGACTCATCGGATGACAACCCGGTAACCGACCCTGGTATGAACACGACGACGAAGAAGATAATCGGCACTCACACTTACACGTACAACATCAGCTGCAGGACAAGAACTCCAATTCTTAAGGGGTTGGACAGGCTAGATGCAGGAAGATTGTTCCCGATGTTGGGGAAGTCGAGGACAAGGGGTCACAGTTTAAGGATGAAGGGGCAATCCTTTAGGACCGAGATGAGAAAAACATTTTTCACACAGAGAGTGGTGAATCTCTGGAACTCTCTGCCACAGAAGGTAGTTGAGGCCAGTTCATTGGCTATATTTAAGAGGGAGTTAGATGTGGCCCTTGTGGCTAAAGGTATCAGGGGGTATGGAGGCAGGTACAGAATACTGAGTTGGATGATCAACCATGATCATATTGAATGGCGGTGCAGGCTTGAAGGGCCGAATGGCCTACTCCTGCACCTATTTTCTATGTTTCTATGTTTCCAAGTGTGTAGCTCCGGCTTATCAATCAGAGGCCTAAAAATACATCAAGGGCGGATGAAGTGTTTGACGGAGATAAGGCCGGGACCTCGCATTGATCAGTATCTCCTGAGAGAAAGATCAAATCAGTGGAGTGAAGCTCAGCGGCAGGATATAACCCACAGTCCAACGAGCTTCAATGCCCCAGTGGCCAAGGAGAGTAATTCAAGCACAACATCTGAGAAGCCGGAATCCAGCCAGATGCAGCCTGCTTTGGAGAGAACATGCAAGGCCACAGACATCACATATGAAGTGGCCAAAGTCCAGCAGCAAGAAACAGTGGGCAACAATCGACGCAGACCTGAGTAGGATCCTAGATGGACTTCAAGGTACAGTAGAGAAGAAACTGGAGAAAATGAGTGATCTGATCTACTTCTACGGGGCAGAAAGGTTTGGAACCTAAAAGAAGGAAACAACAACCCCTCCCAAGCTCAGAAGGCAGCGAGAAATCGAGCGCCTAATCAAAGAGAGAAGGGACCTGAGGAAACAGTGGTGGAAATCCTCACAGGAGGAAAGAGTGGGCATCAACCTCCTGCAAGCAGATCTAAAGGAACGCCCGGGAAGACTGCGGAGAGCAGAAACCCTCAGAACTCAACGTAATAAGAAGGCGAGGGCAAGACCATCCTTCAGCAAGGATCCCTTCAGATTTGTGAAAAGACTCTTCACAAAGGAAAAGAGCGGGTCACTTAAGGTGTCAAAAAGGGAAATGGAGGACCACCTGAAATCAACGTACACAACCAACCAAAGATTTGAGCAGAGAGGGATACCTGCAGACATGCCACCCATTCCTCAACCAGAACACCAGTTGGATGACAGCCTCCCAAGGTGGAGCGAAGTCGAGAAAGCCGTAAGGAAGGCAAGGGCAGCTTCAGCTCCAGGACCAAACGGAGTTCCATACCGGCTGTATAAAAATGCTCCAAATGTTCTACGGTTCCTATGGAGGCATATGAAGATAGCATGGAAAAAGCAAACCATTCCAAAAGCATGGAGAAGAGCAGGGGAAGTGGTGATCCCCAAGGAAATAAATGCCTCAAACATCGACCAATTCCGGCAAATCAATCTCTTGAATGTTGAAGGGAAGATCTTCTTTAGCATTGTTGCTGAAAGGATGATAACCTACCTGAAACAGAACAACCTGATTGACAAGTCGGTACAGAAAGCTGGTATACCAGGCTTCTCTGGATGCTTAGAACACATAAGCATGATATGGCATCAAATCCAGTCTGCAAAAAGGGAATGAAGATATTAGCCTGTCTTATTCCTGGACCTAGCCAATGCTTTTGGATCTGTTCCCCATTCTCTCCTCTGGACAGCCTTCGCGTTCTTCCATGTGCCAAAGACCATTACAAACCTGGTCAGAAACTACTTCCAAGATTTGCAATTCTGTATTACAACAACAGAATACACAACATCATGGCAATCACTGGAAGTGGGAATAATGGCAGGTTGCACCATCTCCCCGCTAGCCTTCACCATGGCAATGGAAGTGATCATCCGAGCTTCCAAGTGGGTCATAGGAGGAGAGCGTCTGCAGTCTGGGAAGCGGCTACCTCCCACTCGCGCCTACATGGATGAAATGACCACTCTGACTTCAACCATTGCATGTAGCAAGTGCCTACTGGAAAAGCTTCATGCATTGGCCCGGATGAAGTTGAAACCCAGCAAATCAGGGTTTTGAGGAGCATATCCGTCATCAGAGGAAAAATCGTAGACAAGCGATTCCACATTGATGAAACACCTATTCCTATGGTATCAGCTGCCAGTCAAGCATTCAGGATGGTGGTACAATGCAAGCCTCAAAGACTCAGACCAGTGTGACTAATTGAGGGAAAAAAACATCAAAGGCCTTGCTAGCATAGACAAGACCTCGCTTCCTGGTAAGCTGGAACGGTGCTGCCTGCAGTTTGGATTGCTCCCCCATCTGATGTAGCCTCTGATGAGGTCTACAAGATCCCCATCACCAAAGTCAAGAAGCTGGAGAGGACAGTCAGTTCATACATCAAGAAGTGGCTTGGACCCCCGCGTTGCCTCAGTAATATCGGCTTGTATGGACACAGCACTCTGGAACTGCCTGTCTCTAGCCTCACAGAAGAATACAAATGCACCAAAGTGAGACTGGACATGACCCTGACCGAGTCACAAGATAATGCGGTACGGGCGGCTACTCCCAGACTGGCAACTGGGAGGAAGTGGACCCCATCGGAGGCTGTACAGCAAGCAAAATCTGCTCTCGGGCATGGAGACATTGTAGGACAGGTGCAGCAAGGAAGAGGTGGGATTGGACTCGGGACAAGTCGACCCACATGGCACAAGGCAACATCCACCCAGAGAAGAAAGCTGGTAGTTGCTGAGGTCCGTCAGCAAGAGGACTGGCAGAGAGATGTGCAAAGCCAGTCTCACAGTCCAAACAGGACCAGTGGACTACCTGGGAAAACCTGGAGCATCGTAAGCTTACCTCGAAGGATCTATGGGAAATGGAAGGAAGGCATCTTAGCTTCATCATCAGAGCCACCTACGATGTTCTTCACACACCAAAGAACCTAAACCAGTGGTTTGGAGAAGATCCATCAGGTTCTCTCAGCCAAAGCCCAGCAACATTAAGGCATATCCCCACTGGCTGCAAAACCAGTCTTTCACAAGGCCACTACACCTGGAGGCACAATCAGGTCTTGCGACAACTGGCGATTACCTTGGAAGGAAGGAAAACTACCACCAATGCCCTCCCTCCCCCAACGCCTGGTTTCACAAACACCACCCCTTTTGTAAAGGCAGGACATCTTCCAGAGAAGACATTTGCAAGAAATAAACTGACTCTCCTGGACCCTGGAAAATGCAGGCTGATCTAGACCAGAACCTCATCTTTCCACCAGAGACCATAACAACTAATCTCAGGCCGGACCTGATCTTGTGGTCAACCTCACAGAAGTCCCTGTACATTGTGGAGTTAACTGTGCCTTGGGAGGCTGCAGTTGGTGAAGCGCATGAACGGAAATGTCTGAAGTATTCAAACTTAGCAGCCAAGCGAAGCAGTAACTGGCTATCGCTGAAGAGGAAGGACTCCAACTGGGCTGCAAAATAACCAGCAAGAGGTGTAAAACGGTGGGGGGCGCACCTGGGATGCCAGGTGTTGCTGTTGAGCCCTCTGGAGGTGTCGTGGGCCTATCAACGAAACACCAAGGGCCCCACTTGATGGCCCCAATGAAGTCTTTACCCCTACCCCCACTCAACATATTAAGAAGGTGCCAATTATAGTAGGGATTGTAATATCAAATCCTATAAGCTTAACTATATACCCTCACAGACACACACAATTTCCTTCCTGGAATTAATAAAGTTCTATCGTATAGTATCGGGTGTGTAAGAAAGAACTACAGATGCTGGTTTAAACCGAAGGTAGACACAAAACAGGTCAGACAAAATCTCTGGACAAAAGGTAATATTACGTTTTAGGTTGAGTATGAAAAAGATTCCTGCATACCTTTGGAATGTGGAATTAAACAAGAGCACCCGGAGAAAACCCATGTGATCAAAGGGAAAAGGAGCAAACTCCATACAGATAGCACCCATATTCAGGATCAATTCCGGGTCTCTGGCACTTTTAGGCAGCAGCTTTATGGCCAATGTACTGTCCCATAATCTTGAACTGAAATAAAACATACAGTAGTTGTAAAGGGGGACATAGCGTGACTTAGAGATTTAAGACTGAAAATGGATAATTTATTTTTTTTAGTAATCAAATTTATCATCGTATAATTTTTTGTGTGGTGGAAAATAAAATATAGTGGCACAGCTGGTAGACTTGCTGCCTCACACGCCAGAGATCTGTGTTCGATCCTGTCCTCGGGCACTGTCTGTGTTGAATTTGCACATTCTCCCTGCAAGCATGTGGGTTTCCTCCCACATCCCAAAGACGCATTGGCTTTGTAGGTTAATTTGTCTCTGTAAAATTGTCCCTAATTTGTATGGAGTGGGTGAGGAAAGTGGGATAACAGAACTTGTGTGAATGGGTGGTAGACAAAAAAGCTGGAGAAAATTAGCGGGTGAGGCAGTATCTATGGAGCGAATGAATAGGCAACGTTTTGGATCGAGAACCTTCTTCAGACTGATCTCGGGGGCGGGAAAAAGAAAGGAAGAGGTGGAGACAGGAGGCTGTGGGAGAGCTGGGAATGGGAGGGGAAGGAGGGAGAAAGCAAGGACTAACTGAAATTGGAGAAGCCAATGTTCATACCGCTGGGGTGTAAACTATCCAAGCGAAATATGAGGTGATGTTCCTCCAATTTGGGATGGGCCTCACTCTGGCCATGGAGGAGGCCGTGGACAGAAAGGACGGATTTGGAATGGGAGGGGGAGTTGAAGTGCTGAGCCACCAAGAGATCAGGTTGGTTATTGCAAACCAAGTGGAGGTGCTGTGCGAAGCGATTGCCAAGCCTGCGTTTGGTCTCACCGAGGTTGAATAAACCAACCCCATTTTTGAAATAATAGAAATTGCATTTATTGCAACGTGTAAAAAGAGTTGCGATACTGTATTATAATTTGCTGAATGTCATTGTGGTGTATATCATGTCTTGATTGGTGAATATGTTTAGTATGTGACTTTATTTGAAGCAGAAATAATATGTGAATGCCTCATTGAGCATAATTCCGAATGGTAACTATGCACTTCGGCCGAGCACATTATCGCACGTGTCATGCAAGCCGTCTTAAATGACCACCTAAACTGTCATTTGGCAACCTAAAAAGCTGCCTAGGTTGCCCGGCTGGAAACAGAGAAAGAAAGTTAAGTGAGAGCCCTGCCTCGTGTGCATAGGATTGTGTTAGTGTGCGGGAATTGCTGATCAATGCGGACTCGGTGGGCCGAAGGGCCTGTTTCCGTGCTGTACATTTAACAAAAATTAGGGAGGAAACCAGAGTGCCCTGAGGAAACATACATGTTTGGCACAGACATTGTGAGCCAAAGGGCCTGTCTTGTGTTTGTGTTAAAGGGACTATCCCACTTACGCGACTTTTCAGCAAGCTCGGGGGCACTGGCCTGAAAAGCTGTGAGCTGGATCGACTGTCAGCGCTGAACACACACACACACACACACACACACACACACACACACACACACACACACACACACACACACACACACACACACACACACACACACACACACACACACACTAACACACACACACATCACGCACACACACACACACACATCGCAAAGGCGGGGACCAGGGAAAGCGGGGGAACCCACTCCACCACATCGGGTTCCCCTTTGTTCTCACTAAAGATACTTGAGTATCTTTGGTTCTCACACAGCGGTCCCCCAATGCCGGGGACCCCATTGTCTTCCACTCACACTCATCGACCGTAGATCGCGAGGTGCAACCGCCGCAGAGGCTCCCATTGCTGCCGAGGCCCCTGTTGCCCGCTGCCGCCGAGGCTCCTACTGCCGCTGAGGCTCCCACTGCTGTCAAGGCCCCACCACTGCCGGGGCTCCTGTTGCTGTCGAGACTCACACTGCCACCGTCAAAGATCCCACCATCACCTCTGCTGAGGCTCCTTCGGCCTCTGCAGTAGCAGGACGACTGCCCTGCGCCACAAGAAGGGCATCTCCCCAGTCGCCAGGCTCTCTTCTAGGACCTTTATAAACTCAGCTCCCTGGACATCCCAGAAGGCTCTAAGAAACTCCACCATCAGCCCATCCAGTCTTGTAGACTTGACCCCCCTGAGCTGATGCAGGGTAGCAGTCAGCTCCTCCAGAGTTAAGGGATCATCGAGGAGTTCAGCCACCTCTTTGGACACTATGGGTAAGCCCTCCCACAGTACACCCTGCGCATCCCTGCTAGATGTACCCGCAGAGAACAGAGTCCTGTAGAAAGACCGAACAGAGGCACAGATGCTCTCTGGATCTGTGACAGAGGAGCCATCATCCGCAAGCAACTCAACAAGGTGCCTGCGGGCTCCTCGCCACTTCTCCCGAGGGAAGAAAAAAGGGGAGGCGCAGTCCAGATCGTGCAACATCTCAACGAACTCACATACGCGCCCCGGGACCTCCTAAGCTGCAAGTCCCTCAGTGTTCCCCTCTTCTCCTGATACTCCCGCCACTTGCACGAGTCCTCACCAGTCCGACCCAGGCGAGACTTCGAGTCGAGCAACTCTCTCTCAAGCCGTCTGATCTCTGAGCCCCGCCCCTTGGTCGACCCCCTCGCATAGTCCTGGCAAAACAAACGGACGTAGGCCTTCCGCATGTCACAGCACTGCTTTAGTGAAAGGAAATGCCCCTGCCTCTCTCTCCACTTCACCCAGAACTTCCTGAACAAATCCTGGAATCGGCGATCCTCCAGCATCCTGTTATTAAAATGCCAATACACAGACCCTGCCCGTGTGCGCGCTGGAATAAAGTCCACTCGCACCAGGCAGTGGTCCAAGCACGGCACCGGCCACATGGAGGCCGCCGAGACACAAGAGACATAGGCCTTGGAAACGTACAAGTAGTCAATACAGGAACCACCACCCTCAAACCTGTACGAGAAGGCACTAGAGTCAGGATGGAAAATCCGTCATGCATCGATCAGCTCAAAAGAGTCTACCAGCTCTCTGAAAGTCTCTGAGCGTCTTGACTGCTGCCAGGTCACGCTGAACACCAGAGTGATCTCTCGTCTCAAGGGTACAATTAACATCCCCCCCCCAAGGAAAACACACTCTTCAGGTTCGATGGTATTCAACGAAATAGTCTGTCTGTGGAGAGCAAACACCGCCGATACTCCGCCCCGGACACTCCGCTAAGTCCGCTCAGCACCGTGAGTCCCCTAGGAGGCCTGCGGGGCGAGTTGGTCCTACCGGGGCGCGTTCTGGCTGGCGCCGCGGTTGTTCGGCGAGTGGATCGGACTTGCGCAGTCCCCCGGGAAACACCCGCCATGTGCGTGGCTCCCCGGGATACTCCAGCTGTGCGCATGGCTCTCCTGGGCAGTACTGACTTAGATCAGTAAACCTTTGGACACCAAAGGAGTCAAGGGATGTAGGAGTTAGACAGAGGATGCATGGGAAATTAAGGATCTAATAAGATTTTTTGAATAATGGGGAATCATCTATTGGGGATAAGACAAACTCCTATTTTACTTTCTCTTCATTTAATAAAAACTGATGTTGTCCATCTTTTTTCAGGTCTTGTGAACGAGTTTGCATATGCTGTGTGTTCCAGGAACAAGCCTTATGGCCCAAACACTATGCAATCCAGCTTTCCTCTGCCTTATTTCATATACATTTATTAGTGTGACCCATCCATTCCCTTCTCTCGCATGTACTTCAATCAATAAAACAAAATGGGATTAGTGTAGGTTTACAGTAAATGTTTAGTGTAGATTTGGTGGGCTGAAGGGCTTGTTTGAGCAAATAAGTTAGCTGTTCATAGAATCACACAGCATAGAAACAGGCTATTAAACCCACTGAGTATACTGTGTGATACTATGACCCTCTCATTGTTGTTAAGGCAATGTGATTAAACAAATAAGAGAGAAAGGTACATAGGACATAATGACAGAGTGAGACAAGACAGGAGTTTGCTTAAAAGAAGCACACCATGATGGACCAAATGCCGTCTTTCTGTGCAGTTAATTCTGTGAGAGTGTCCTGCAAGCAAAAAATGAAATCTGAACTTCTAGCAAACATTGCTTCATGGAGTCCATTGTCAAGTACAGCAGTTTTGCTGTCAGACAACAGCAGAAGCTGTATATAATCCATGATAAAGGATTCCGTGCCTGAATAAAGATATTCTACTATTGCGCTATTCAGCCACAAGATGACAGCAGTGCTCCTGCAGTGAGTGACTCCCACCAACTGAAGCTACACTGGGAGTGGTTTAACCTGGTGCAGTGGTAAGTTTGCTGCACTGGAAGTTATGATTCACCCATAATGTACCAATTGAATTAAATTTTCTGTAAGCTATCTCAAGCAGCAATGAGAAGTCAAACTTTAATCACCTCGCAAATTTCCATTATTCCGCAGCACATTTCACTGAATCACTAAAACGAGTATTAAAGCTCCACTTAATCACATTCGATCTCAAAACTGAATGTGAGGTTATTATTTTGCCATTTATGTTCAGAAACTTGGAAAACCAAATTATTTCATCTTCTCCCCAGTCCAAAGGAAAGAAGCCCTTCTCATCTACTAAAAGTAAGATCTTGACCGCTTTTGACTCACTGCGATGTGATTTCCGAGAGAACGCCGTCACTTACGATCGTCATATTTGGCCACCTCGCTCAGAGCCCCCCCTGCAAATGGTTGTTTGGGGGGTTTGGGTTGAAATAAAAAGGCACTGCAAATGGTTGTTTGGGGGGTTTGGGTTGAAGTAAAAAGGCACTCTGTCTGAGCTGTGAATCAACTGAACACACTGAATGTCTACTGAAATGTGAGTGTGGTGTTTTGTGTGGTTTTATGGTGGTATTATGGTGTTTTATGGTGGTATTATGGTGGTTTCACCCTGCTTCAAATGGTATGAAACTGCATTTGAATGTGGTGGCCTTGCACCCTGCATGAAATGGTATGAAACTGCATTTGAATGTGGTGTCATTGCACCCTGCATGAAATGGTATGAAACTGCATTTGAATGTGGTGTCATTGCACCCTGCATGAAATGGTATGAAACTGCATTTGAATTTGGTGGCCTTGCACCCTCCTTGAAATCGTATGAAACTGCACTTGAATTTGGTGGCCTTGCACCCTCCTTGAAATGGTATGAAACTGCACTTGAATTTGGTGGCCTTGCACCCTGTTTGAAGTGGTATGAAACTGCACTTGAATTCGGTGGCCTTGCACCCTGCTTGAAGTGGTAGGAAACTGAACCTGAATTTGGTGGCCCTGCACCCTGCTTGTAGTGATATGAAACTGCACTTGAATTTTGTGGCCTTGCACCCTGCTCGAAGTGGTAAGAAACTGCACTTGAATTTGGTTGCCTTGCACCCTGCTTGAAATAGTAGGAAAATGGATTTGAATTTGGTGGCCTTGCACTCTGCTTGAAATGGAATTTCAAGGAATAGCCGTAAGTCAACTGCCAGCTCACCAGCCGTGAGTGAGCTGCCAGCACATCAGCCCCCCCCCCCCCCCCCCCCCCCTCCACTGACTACCAATATTAGAATTGCTGGAGAGGTGGAATATTGCGTCAGGGGACCAGCCCTCCTGTGTGAACATGGTACCCAACATGGTACCCAACGGGTCCCACTTAGTCTAGTATATCTTATATCTTGATGGCTTAGGTTTTCAGATCTCTTTTGTTTGGGGGGAAATGGGGGGGAGGGGACGAGGTAGTGGGGGCTGGGGAGGGGGGGGGAGTTGGGAGTACCTTTTCAGCTCAGCTTCCCCAAATGAAAGACCTGCAAGAGACCAGGAATGATGAAAATGTATAACACAGAATGAGGCCATTTGGCCCATCAAATGCATATCAGCTGGAAATTACCTTATCCAGCCTCACCTCCTTCACTAGCTCTCATCAATAGACTTATTCATTGAAATGCTCAGTATATAATTTATAAATGCAATGACGGCTTCAAATTTATGAACAGTGGTTGGTGGGTTCTACTGTCCTCTAGGAGAAACTATTTATCCAGTTATTCTCATTTATTTCTATTTTCTTAAATTGCTCTTCCCCACTCCATATTGTTAAGACCATACTGTCAGGAGAAATAGACTTTCCTAGCTATTCCATCTTTTTCCTGAACAATTTCAGGCATTTCAATAAGGTTGTCCTGTATTTTCTCTCATCAAAACAGTTCAACCAAAGTTTTTGGGGGTGCGATGGAGGCTCACAGAGGGCGCCGGTCGCTGGTCGTTCTCCTTGGCCGGAATCAGAGTCTCCACTTTCCGTTTGGTGACATCGGCAACATCTCTGACTCTGGGCTGCTTGCGGCGGGGCAGCTTGGGGCTGGGCTGGGCTGCTTCGGGTCCCTCCGAAAGTCCGGTTGGAAATCTCCGCCGGCCACCCTCAGCTCCAGTAAAGACGCGATGGTGCAGGAAGGGGTGGACCATCCCGGGGAGTGACAGGGGAAGAGACTAATCCACGTGGCACTGACTGGCAAGGGAAGAGATCGATCTGCACACATGCGGTTTTTAAGATTTTTAAACATCGCTCATTTTTACGACATTCAACCGATTGGAACGAAAGCTCGCAGCACATGAGAATGAGTGAACTGGTGAAAAATCGAAGCGCTATCGCAAACCATTTTTGCGCAAATAGAAATAGGGCTGTGTGGGTGGGGGATGGGTTGTGCGGGCAAGAGGTGTGGGCGGGTGGTGGGTGGTTGTGGGGTAGAGGTGGGAGTCAGGGGAGTAGTGGGGGGACAGTTGTGTTGGTGGAGGGGTGTTGTGGGGGCAAGGGGGATTGCGAGGGGTGTGGAGGCTGGGGGGAGGGGGTTGTGGAGGTGGGGGGAGAGGTGGGTGTGGGAGGGTTGTGGGGAGGAGGGGTGTGTGGGCAGGGGAGGGGTGTGTGGGCAGGGGTTTGTGAGGGGTGTGGAGGTGGGATGGGGGTGTGGAGGCGGGGGGGGTGTGGAGGTCGGGTGGGGGATTGAAGGCGGGGGGAAGGGTGTGTGGAGGCGGGGGTAGGGGGTGTGGAGGCGTGTAGGGCTGGGGGGTGTGGACGTGGGGGGGAATGGACGGGGAGGTATGGGGAGAGGGCTCAGAGAAAAGACGGGTTGTGGGGAGAGGAGGGTTTCACGGGGGAGGGGGGCAGGAGGCAGAGAGGGGGACCAGAGGGGAAGGGGCTGGAGGACTCTCAACAGGCAATGTGGACTCACAGTGTGCGCTGGTCACTGTACGTTCTCCTCCACTGGGATCAGAGTCTCCGTTTTCCCTTTGGCGACATCGACTCCATGCCGGGCCAGGCCGGGTTGGGTCAGGTTGGGCAGCATCCAATCCCTCCGAAAATTGTGTCTGGTTGGAGACTTCCGCCGGCCATCCAGTACCTCCCTCAGCTCCAGTAAAGACGCGATGGCACAGGAAGGAGGGGACTGTCCCGCGGAGTGACAGGAGAAAAGACCAATCTACACGGCTCCGACTGGCAGGAGAGTAGATCGATCTGCGCACTCGCGATTTTTAAACCTTGCTAACTTTTACATTAGACTACCGATCGGAACGAAACTTGGTGCAATCACAGCAGAGGAGAACGGTGAGTTAGCTGGCAAAAAAACGTAGCCCTATTGGTACCGTTTTAGCGCAACTAGAATGACCGCGCAAACCGGAAGATAACAAGATCAGAGTTTTAGTGATAGATAGATAGATAGATAGATAGATAGATAGATAGATAGATAGATAGATAGATAGATAGATAGATAGATAGATAGATAGATAGATAGATAGATAGATAGATAGATAGATAGATAAGAAAAACAGCAATAGCAATACAAAGTGCACCTCGAATTGCAAAATTCTTCTTTTCTCCCTGCGCCCATCCAGCAGAAGGCACCAAACTCAGGACAGCTCCCCTGTTATTAGACTTCTGAACGGTCTTCCATAAATTAAAGTACCATCCGATTTCACTTCTACCCCATTGTGGACATTGGATTTTGTCTCTGGAACTGATGTGTTACAATGGAGAGAACCATATTCTGTGTATCTTCCCCTTTGCTCCATCTATTGTACTTGAGTTTGATTTGTTAATTTATATATAGTATTATCTGATTTGTTTGGATAGCATGCAAATCAAAACTTTTCACTGTACATCAGTACACGTGACAATAATAAACTTAAACCTATTGGAATCTGAATATTTTCTTTGTGTTCACATTATTAGCCAT